>NC_053152.1:15788736-15938560 GCF_016808335.1 Panicum virgatum
TTAAGTATTGTGAGCAATCAAACAATGGGATAGATGGTTGAACGAAAAGGAAGTTCATTCTCGTGGCGTTGCCACCTCAAGAGGAATAAAGAGAGGTTGCCAGAAATTCTCGATAACAAAGATGAAAGAACAATGATGACCCTGATCAAGCAATATGAAGAGAAAAACATGAGGATCGAAGCCCCAACACAATGGTCCGTTTCAGGTAATTCCAGTTAATTCCAGTTGGTGTTAGGTTAACCCTGGATACCCAAGAAGTACAACATCGTTATGAGTGTTAAAGCTTTGGAACCAGATTATGGCTATTGCATAATGCATACTCAGAAGGACTAAACAGGACTCAATTGGATATAAGGATACGAGCTTGGAAACTTTGCCAAGCAAAAGTCATTGGGAGAACCGGACCCCCGATGTACTCGAAACATTTGGGATGTTTTGAGATATCTAGTGAAGAAAACCAGATATACGTCTACGAAACACAGTGATGTTAAAGGAAAATGAGATGGATACGTGAGGATGTCTCGCAATCACCGCACCTGGAATGCGGTAATCAAATGGATCAGTGACCTTCACCTTTTTGGAACCCTATTAACCCTTTAATCTCGGGGACGAGATTCTCGTGAGGGGGTGAGACTGTAACAACCCGGATTTTTCCGGAATGTTATAAAGTCGAAAAATGTGGATTTCAAAAAATTTTGTGTTGGTGCTGTAAATAATTCATTTAAGTAGGAATTCTACCTCTCTAAATTCCTAGTAAATTAAAACTTTGATTTGAATTAAGGATAATGTTTTGCTAGTATGGGAATATTTGGAGTTGTTTGGATTTTATTGCATCTGCCATGTTTACTCGAATTCGATTTGGGTTTGTTTCTCTTGTGTGAAAATTGTGTGGAATTTAAATTTAGGTGTGCCCCTCAATTTAAATTCAATGCTAACCTTGTTGAGTGGGATTTAATTTGAAATGAGCCATTCAAATTGAATCCGTGACCCATTCGTCGACCCATATCCAAACCCAAGACCTACCCTAACTCGAACCAACCCAGCACAACCAGCCCAGACCAATCCAGACCAGCTGCTGGCCTGCTAAGCCTAAACCAGCCCAGCACCACCAGTCCAACCCCGCCAGCCCAACACCTGAACCCACACCAGCCTGGCCCAGCTTCCCACGCCAACCCGCTCGGCCCAGCTCACGAGGGGGCCAGCCCAGCCCAGCACCGTGGCCACCTTTCCCTCTCACCTGTGTCACCGCCAGCCTGGACCCACCCGCCAGGGGGTCTTATTCCCCTTTCCCCTTCCCAGCGACGCTGCCCCTCACGCGCCGCTCCGCTTCGCTTTTCACCAGCGCTGTGCACGCCTTCCCTCTCCACCCCTGCTTCGCGACAAATCGACGAAACGGCCGCCCGCGCTCTGCCCCGCCGTGCCTCCTTTTCTCGCTTTTGACCACCGCGCGCGCATCCAAGCCCCGCAGCCACTGTGATGCTGTCACGTGCCCTGGATGCCCGCGCCGAGCCGGCCCAGTCGATCTCCGATGTCCGTGCCCTCGGAACCCTAGCCGCGCCTCACCTATAAAGCCCAGGGATGCCCCCCCTTTTCCCCTAGCCGCCGCCGTTGCCTGGAACAGAGAGGAAGGGAGAGAGAGCTGTGAGGAGCAGGGAAGTCTTGGAGAAGAAGAAGAAGAGGGGGGAAGAGAAGAAGAAGTAGGGAAGTGTTGTCTGTCGAAACCCACCGGCGGGCAGCGACAGGCAACACGAAGAGCCGGGTGGTCGCTGGGGCACTGGCAGGCACTGCTCCCTCGTCGACGGCCCGCAATTCCGTCACGCGCCCGGAGATTCCGGAGAATGTCGGGCGTGCCACCTGACCTATACCCGATCAGGAAGGTGCGAACGTGCTTGCAACGATTTGCCTGCATACACAAACACGTGGAAACGTAAGTCCGAGCCGTGGTCGGCTCCCTAGGACGACTCTTACATCGGCTTTAAAGAGCCGATCGAGTCCCAGTGTCAGATTGGATCTGCATCTATCCGGATATTGATAAATAAAGCAAATAAGTGTAAAGCTGCTTCAATTAAATCTAATTAATCTAATCCACGACGGTAAAAGCGTCACTGCTAGATCGGAACATCCTACACGTGATTGGGCCTAATGAATGTAATAAATAACTAAACCTTAACCAGAAACAGAGGCCTAAGAACTAGCAAGAGCCGATTCCCGGATCAATTATCTGTTAAGACTAAGGCAAAGCATCTAACACGGCACCGGATCATCCAATCCATTTGCAAGGCCTAATCTAGCAGATATCACGCCAACTCTTATGTACAAGAGCAAACCGTAACAGATTAGATCTATTAGATGGAAAAGAAGCAGGGTGTTTTCTCTGTGCAACTAATTCTACGCAACAAGAATTAGCATAGGATTGAAACGTGACTGCACGAAAAACAACATGATATTCGTAGATGATAAGCAACAAAGCACAATAGATCTACTAAAAGCCATGCTACGAACACCAGGATAACTAGCATTACTCGCCATCAAAAATGATTCAGTACGAGTAATACCAAGATAAAAGCAAGAACAACGCTGCCCTGATCGCAAGAAGCGATCAGGGCAGCATGGCGCTTACTTGGATGAAACCCTAGAATTAGGGGTGGCGATGCGCCGAGAGTTATTGTTTGCGAGACGTGATGACGTTTTTTTCATGAATAACATAGGGTACATATTTATAGTCCGGAGACTTGGGAAACAATCTAATTCTATCTTATCCCGATCGGACTCTATCTCTAATCTTTAACTAAATCTAAAGATACACGGCTCATGTGGCCCAAATGCTCACGCAGGAGCCGATTTACAAGCCTTCTTAATCTTCTGCTTTAATCCTATCTGGCTTTCGGCCCATAAATTAACCCTGTTAATTTATGGCGATAACACATGCCACCCTGGTTTTGGCAATGATAATTCCAAAACCACTCCATCGCTTCATCTTCCCGTTAATGCACATTAAAAACTGCTGCAACCACCAAGGAAGACGCAACGTCTCTGCAACTGGTTCCTCGTAGAGTATGAAACTGCCGATCCATCTTCCATCTTTTACTATTTAACCTCACCCCGAATCGGCTCTCTTCACGGCAAACTCTTCTTCCTCCCAAAGCCAATAACGCAGAAAACCCCACCTTCAGTAACCAGTAGCCATGACAATCTCTTCCTCCTCCGGCTCCAACTCCTTCGGAGATTCTTCCTCTTCTTCTTCTCCTTCTTCTTCTTCCTTCTCCACTTCTTTCATCGACTCTATCCCAGAGAGTCGGGAGCTGACGCCGGAGTGGGACCCGACAGCAGCGTATGAAGCGCTGGCTCCTCTGCACTGGGATGCAGAGGAGTTCGACTTCGGGGTCGTCTCCGAGGAGGACGAGCCCGAAACCGAGGGAGAAGACCTCCGGCTCCTGTTCCAGAAGGAGTCGGAGAGCAGTGGCGAGGAAGACCCCTCTTCGGATGGAGTCGACTCCTCCTCGGAAGAGGAGATCGACTCCTCCTTCGGCGACGACGAGCCGATGGGCGGAAAGCCCTTCCGGTTCCTCGGGTCATCCGAGGAGGACAGCGAGGAAGAGAGCAGCGGCAGCGGCGGTCGGAGCAACGACTTCGGGTTTGAAGGCAGCAGCAGCGCCTTTGACAGCGACGACGACGATGACAGCGACGACGGTAGAGATGCGCCAGCCCGGAGCCCCAAACGCCGTTTGTACTAGGTACCTACGAGCAGTAGAAGTAGTACTGTAGGAGTAGGATTGCAAAGCCGTAGGATTATTCCTTTGTCAAGTTAGCTTTCCTCTGTAAAAAACCTTTCCTTTTAATGAAGTCAATTTCCTTCAATTGCACATGTTTGATTTGTTTTCCAAAAAGCCGATGGCAACACATTAGGCTTCTATAAATATCCAAGAGCCGACGAAATTCAAACTAGAAGAAACCCACACAAGAGTAGAGTATCACTTCCACCTTGAACCGAACTTGAAACAAACTCTCAAATCCGAGCGTAATTCAAAAACCCAGCTCTACAAATTCGAGCAAGAACTCTCTAAGCATCCGGAATTCGAATCAGAGCCCATAGCAACCAAACCCTAAGTCAACATATCTTAACCATGACAGATTCTGTAGCTCGGACAACAAATTCTGCAATCGACGATGCGGCAATCTGCAGCCTGAAGGTAATATCTAGCTCAATCCTCTTAACTTTCTTCAGCTTATTAAGCCTCTGATAAAATCAAACTCTGAAACATGACACCATATGTAAATTTCTGAATCTCTGAACTTCAGGTGTCAAACATCCTTCTGCCGCATCCTTCCAATCCAAAATCTTTCTGTCTTGGCCCACGAGCTTACGAAAATCCCACAGATTTAATCTCTTGTGAAGCAAATAGGATCCCTTTCGTGAGTCAAAACATTGATTTGAACCTCTGGGCCGACTGCTTAAGAGCCTGGCCTAACCCTCCTGAGAGCTGGATTACATGGTACAGTAGAGTAGCAAAAGCTTATATGCTAGTAGAGTAGCAAAAGCTTATATGCCCTTGTGGCAGGAATTGAACATAGCCGATGCACTTAGCTTATCATTATCTCCTCTTGACAAAGATGAAAATCTTCTGAAAACCATCGGCTATTTTTGGTCTGATGCCCTGAACTGCTTCTTCTTTGGCCACAGTCCCATGACCCCTACTCTGCTAGATGTCACCATGATCACTGGCCTAGACATTGGGTCTCCTAATCCAGCTGCCCACAAAATGGCAGAAGTCCCCTTTAAACTTTCATCCAAGGCAAATTGCACAAATTGGAGCACTTACATGAACCAGCACATGAAAACAAGAGGTCCAGTGACTGAAAAGGAACACACAGCCTTTTTAAATCTTTGGTGAGAACATTTCATCTTCTGTGGTCCTTCTTTAGCTCCAACTAAGAATTATCTCCCTTTGGCCTATCACCTGGCCCAGGGCAATCGCACCGGCCTAGGTAAACTTTTCCTTGGAGAAACCTACAGATATCTCCATTTGATGACATCTAACTTGCTTAACCAAAAGAAACTGAGAACTGGAGGCCCTTGGTGGTTCATTCAGTTGTGGGCACAACTGTACTTTCAGCACCAGATCCCAAACTTCCAAAGCCTGAACAAGAATTCCTTTCCTGATGAGAGTGGCAAACCAATTAGATGTACTAGCTATGGCCAAGCCTTATTTAGTCTTCCTGGCAGTAAATTGAACCCGACAGATGCAGCAAAATGGTTCAGAATCTTCTACAAAGGTCTAGAGAATCCCCTTTATTTCCCATTCACTGAATCTGAATCCTTTGAGAACCCAACTGCCTTTAGACTAGATAGTTTTGCCGATGACGACAGCACTCGGCATCTATATTCCCTGATGATTTGACCTGGTTTCCTCCCTGTTGGCATGAGTACTTCCAATAAAATTATCAAACCAGGCTATGAAACCTATCAACCAGTCATAGCAGCTCGGCAATTTGGCTTAGGACAAGTCTCTCCCCACTTCCATATTAACCACTTGGTGGAGAGTAGAGCCAATCTGCCTGATGGTCTCACCAGCTCAAAATGCTACAGCATGTTTGACAACCTCCACATTCCAACACCAGCCGATCTGTCCTTCACTTCCTCTTCAATCGGCATTAACACTTGGTGGGAAATGTGGAAAACTCACATTTTCAGAAGAGCTTTAGGCCCTCTACTGCAGCAAATTGATCCTGAATATGTAATCCCCGAGGAAGAGGTACTGAATCTGTGCATTTTATCCCTTCTGAGTCCTCTATCCTTTTACTTGCCTAATCCTTATTCACCTCTCTTATAGCAACAAGATGGTCCAGCACCTGTGACCAGTAACGGGGAACCATTCCATTTTCTTCCAACTGCTCCTGATGTCCTCTTTTGCAAGGGATCACCATCAATGAAGAAAGTAATAATGGCTGTTCAGCCAGACTTACTCCAGTCGGCTTCTAAACGAAGACAAACTTCTGCAAGTGCTACCCCCCGAGTGCCAACTAAGAAAAGGAAGATGATCACAAGGAGAGTCATCAAGAAATCAGCACAAGCTTCCCCGAGTCCATCAGAGTCTAACACCAACTAGGTAACTCATTTTTCCAAAACCTCTTCTTTCTTGCGTACACATGTACTCTGGTTGACTGCAATTTTATTTCCAGGATGCAACTGAAGACATCCTTGAAACTAGTAGCCCAGCACAACATGAAGTCATCGTTCATGAAGCTATCACTGGAGCAACTGAAACTTCAAATGCTCTGACGGATGTGCATGACGAACAGGCTGACATAGTGGAAGCCCCTATTGTCACCTCCAATCCAACCGGATCGGCTACACCTAAACCGATCATCACTTCTTGTTCAGAACAGGTAACTTTTATGAGAACCAATTCTGAACCAGCCGATAGCTTCATAAATGCACCTTGCTCTAACTTCAGATATGTCCACAGGGCTTTGACATTTCAAGTTTACTTTCCTTTGACCCGGCATCAATGGGTCTGACTACCCCTGGAGCAAAAACACCATCTTTGGAGCAATCGGCTAACTTGGCAAATCAGCTTCATCTAATCAAGGATCTACTATCTGCTCCGATCACTGCTCTGGTTGATGATTCCAGCAAGATAAAAGAAACTCTCGAGCAGATAGAATCCCAGCTTCCAGAATCACTTCGAGTCAAACTTTGGCCAGCTGGCCATCTTCCTTTCTTTCGGGCAGAGGTGAAGGCAGCACAACAGAAGATAGAACTGCGTCATTCTCAAATCCCTCTGAAAGCCGACATCACTCAGAAGTGCAAACTACTCAACCAAAAGAAGGCAACTCTAGATGCTAAAGCTGATATCTTCGAGAGCACAAGACGAGTCAACCTCTTGGAAAAGGAACTGATGGAACTTGAAGAAAAGGTCCGCAATACCCAAAGACTAATCCAAGAGGAGAAAGCTTTGATCGCAAACTCCAAGCTGGAAGCCCAAGAAATGACTGAACAAATACAGGCATAGTTTGCAAAGATAAGCACCTTGAGTCGACAGATAATATCAGGCGATGACAAGGACGACGAAGAAATCATTGCAAGAGCTGACGCTGTACGTGCAGAAGCCATCCATGCCATAGAAGGATTCCTGAACTAGTAGAACTATTCAGAAAACATTTGATGTTGCTTGTTAAACCTGAAACTTGTACTCATTTAAAACACCTTAAGTCGATGGTTACACATCGGCTATCTTGCTTCTCATATGTATTTTTACTAGCCAACACAACATGTTGGCCTCCCTTTTTTTTTACGCCGGCCAACTCAAAGTGTTGGCCTATCTCTTTCTCTCCTTTTTTTTTTACCGGCCAACTCAACGTGTTGGCCTTTCTCTTTTTTTTTTACTAGCCAACTCAACATATTGGCCTTTCTCGGTACAGCCAGATGGATCTGATCGGCTCTTGTTACTCACTTTCCCACATGCTCGGGAAATACTTCTTGAGGTGTTGGCCATTGACAGCAACAGGGAACTTGACGCCGTCCAATTCCTCGAGCATGTATGCATTCCCAGGCAAAACCTGATCAATCTTGTACGGCCCGTGCCAAGTTGGAGACCACTTACCATACTTTTTATCTTTAGTCCCCAATGGCAATACTGCCTCCCAAACCAAGTCTCCAACCTGGAAACTCTTTGGCTTGACCTTCTTGTTGTACGCACAAGCAACTTTAGCCTTGTTTTCCTTAATCTTCTCCAATGACCAAAGTCTTAGCTCTGTCAGGTCCTCCACATTGTCATTCATCAAGGCTGCATATTGTTCAGTTGTCAGATCGTTCTGGAACTCGACACGCCTTGATCCAGCCGTGATTTCCCATGGCAACATAGCGTCTTGGCCGTAGACTAAATGGTACGGCGATGTCTTGGTGGATCCGTGACATGAAATACGATACGCCCACAAAGCTTCTAACAACACCTCATGCCAGCGCCTAGGATATTCATCAATCTTTCTCTTTATGAGCTTGATGAGGCTCTGGTTGGATTCGTCAGCCTGTCCATTAGCTTGAGCATAGTATGGAGATGATCTGATCAGCTTAATTCCCATGTCATCGGCGAACTTCCTAAATTCCTCTGATATAAAGACCAATCCTACATCGGTTGTAATAGTTTGAGGAATCTCGAATCTGCGAATGATGTGCTCTTTGACAAAGCTGATCACATCTCTTGACGCTACTGACCTCATGGGCACTGCCTCTACCCACTTTGTGAAATAATCTGTAGCAGCTAAGACCCACTGGTGACCCTTGCCAGATGACGGGTTGATCTGACCAATCATGTCCATGGCCCAACCTTTGAATGGCCACGGTTTGATGATAGGATTCATTACTGATGCTGGCACTATCTGAATTTTGCCAAACCTCTGACATGCCTGACATCCCTTGTAATATTTGAAGCAATCTTCAAGCATAGTGGGCCAGTAATAACTCGATCGCCTAATCAGCCACTTCATCGTATGAGCCGATTGATGAGTACCGCAGGTTCCCTCGTGAACCTCATGCAAGAGCCGATTTGACTCTGAAGGTTCCAGACATTTAAGTAGTAGTCCTTCCAAGGTTCTGTAAAACATATCATCCCCTATCAGAACACACTTCATGGCCTTAAGTCTTATCCTCCTGGGTGCCCCCCGAGCCGAATCCTTCAAGTAATTGAAGATATCGGCTCTCCAGTCTCCGGGTTCTGGAAACTGAACCTCTACATCGACTCCATCGGCTGTTTCCTTGTACCCAGAAGCCATTTGTGCCAAATCATTGGCTTCATTGTTCAGAGTCCTACGTATCCAGTGGAAATTGATGTACCTGAATTGTGACATCAACTCACGGCACTGCATCCATATTGGAAAAAGAGCCTCGCTCTCACATTTATATTCTTCCGTGAGCTGAGAAATCACCAGCTTCGAATCTCCAAATATTTCCACCGCTTCTGCACCAGCTTCGAGGAGCAGTTCCATCCCTTTGCGAACAGCTTCATATTCCACTAAATTATTGGTGCATGGGGCAGTCATCCTGATGGAAAAAGGAATAAGTCGCCCCTTGAGGTGACACCAACAGAATTCCCACACCGCACCCATCATCACAAGCCGATCCGTCAAAAAACATAGCCCAAGCACGAATAAATAGTGCAGCAATATCAGTGCTGATCCTGTCTGCAACAAGATCCGCCAGTGCCTGTCCTTAGACTGCTTTTGCAGGCTGATATCGAATATCAAACTTTGACAATGCAAACATCCATTTTCCAAGCCGGCCTTTCAGAACAGGAGCCGACAGCATGTGCTTTATGACATCCAATTTGCATATGACAATTATTTCCGCCGAGAGCAAAATATGACGGAGCTTTGTACATGTAAAGAATAAAATAAGGCAAAGCTTCTCGATTTTAGGATACCTGGTCTCGGCATCTAACATGCGCCTGCTGAGGTAGAAAACCACCCTCTCCTGGCTGTCGTGCTTCTGGATTAACACCGAAGAAATGGAAGTGTCACCCACGGATAGATACACATAGAACGGCCTATCTTGCTGAGGAGGAACCAACATTGGAGGCTTTGATAAATATTCTTTGATTTCATCGAAAGCTTGCTGCTGTTCTGCCCCCCAGCGAAACTCATCATCGGATTTGATCTTCACTAAACCCATGAACGGTTCGATGCGCCCAGACATATTAGAAATAAATCATCTGACAAAGTTAATTTTACCGATGAGCTTCTGCAACTCTTTCTTCGTAGTAGGTGGCTTCATCGTCTTCACAGCTTCTTGACTCTTCAGGCCGATCTTGATTCCCCGTTCATGCACCAGGAATCCCAAAAATTGACCGACCGACACGCCAAAAGCACATATCTTTGGGTTCATTTTGAGCCCAAACTTTCGAGTCCGCTCTAAGACTTGACGCAAATCTTCTAGATGCCCCCCAGCTGATTTGGACTTGACCACAACATCATCAATATAAATTTCTACTAGTTTGCCGATGAGATCATGAAAAATGTAATTCATGGCACGCTGGTACATTGCACCGGCATTTTTCAATCCAAAGTTCATAACCAAGTACTCGAACAAGCCGACCACACCTGGTACTCTGAACGCGGTCTTGTTCACATCTTCTGGGGCCATGAAGATCTGGTTGTAGCCGGCATTACCGTCCATAAAACTCATCATTTTGTGGCCTGCAGCTGCGTTGATCAATGTTTCTGCAACAGGCATCGGGTATACGTCCTTTGGCGTCGCTCTGTTGAGATCTCTAAAATCGACGTAGACACGCCATCGGCCATCCTTCTTTTGTACCGGTACCACGCTACAGATCCATTCTGCATACCGACACGGCCTGATGAACCCAGCATCCAACATCTTCTCCTCCTCTTTCTTGACTTCTTCTAGGACTTCGGCCTTCATCTGATGTGCTCGTTGCTGGAACGGCCGAAACCCTTTCTTCAGCGGGAGCCGATGCTCGACGATGCTTCTGTCTAGACCGGGCATCTCAGTGTAGTCCCATGCGAAACAATCCCGGTACTCTTTCAGCAGTGCAATCATCTCCTCACGCAAGACCGGATTCAACATTTTGCTGATAAATGTCGGCCATGGCTTATCCCCAGGACCGATGTCAACCTCTTCCAAATCATCAGCTGACGAGAATCCGTATCCCAGCTTGCCGTCGTCTGAAAAACCAGCTGCAAATGCAGGCGAGTCTTCATTATCCACAAGATCAGCGGCAAAGACAGGGAGATGACAAGAAAAATTATTTGGCCAACCGCATGGGCTGGCCGTTTCTATACTTCCATTATCATTCGAAACCAAATAGTCAATGAGCAGCCAATTGCCGGAGCAAGCCATCGTATGTACATGATGTAACAATTCCGACCCCAAATAGGATTTTTCTATTTTTTGGGGCCGGTCGCTGGGACCGGCCTCTCTAATTCTATTACACCCCGTAGCATGCCAGGACGTGTTTACTCAGTGAGGCCAGTGGATAAGACCAGCCTCAGTCTATTTTTTGTCGCCTCGATCCGATCACAGTCTTCCAGTGAAATCCCTGAGATCGGCTCTTGTCCTTCTGCGTCCCAGGCGTTCATATCTGCGAGCGAGACCTCGCTGGAATCGTCTGCAGGGACCACTTCTACTTCATCGCCATCCCATTGGACCAGATACTGATGCATTGTGGAAGGGATACAACAGTTGGTGTGAATCCAATCTCTCCCAAGCAACACCGTGTATGTACTCTTGCTGTTGACGATGAAGAATGAAGTCGGGATCGTCTTGCGGCCCACTGTCAACTCCACATTAAGAACCCCCATTGCCTCTGATGGCTATCCGTTGAAGTCATTGAGCGTCACGTTGGTCTTGATGAGGTCGGCAGAAGAACGCCCCAACCGGCGCAGCACTGAATATGGCATCAGGTTGACTGCAACACCGGTGTCAACCAACATCCTGTTAACGGGTTTACCGTTGATGAAGCCCTTGAGATATAGCCTCTTCAAATGTTTGTAGCTTTTTTCCTTTGGCTTCTCGAAGATGATCGGCTGGGGGCCAAGATCCAACTGTGCAATAGGCAAATCCTCCGGTTGGGGTCCCCGGAACTCTGATGGGAGCACGAACACCATGTTCACATCAGCCGATGGCTTCTCATCGGCTTTTGTCTGCTTGGGGTGCCACTCCTTTCTTGGAGGGCACCTTTCCACCCTTCGTGGGTGCCTGACCTGTTCCGCGAGATCCAAACGTGCCTTCCTCAGCACGTCAAGGTATCTTGCTTCTGCCTCTTCTAGATTGCGAAAGCGCTACACTCTACGCTTCTGCGAGCAATTAAGTCCGTCAGGACACCACCATGGGCGATGGTACCTATCTTCTCCTTCTGGCTCGAAATCACCCTTGGTCAGCCGCTCAACATGTTCATCGTGACGCACTTTGGGCCACAAGCGCCAGAACACCGATGTCTCGCCTGACTGGCGTGTCCGAGGCCTGCACTCTAGACAATCATCTATAGTGGGCAATCGGCTCATGCCAGAATTCCAGCAGTACCTGAAGAACGGGCAATGCCAGTGGTCGCGTATAGCCTGGCGCCTTCCCAGCATCCTCCCTGTGTGGTACTCGTACTCCTCTTCTTCCGATTGATATCAGCGACGCAGCTTGTGCTGATATTCATATTTTTCCAGAAGCCGATCAGAAGCTAGAAGCTGATTACAGATGTGACGCACTTTGCTCTTCAGTAATATGCTGTCGCCCTGGCTCATTTTGATCCTGGGGCAGTTTGCCAGAAACGGCCTCTCTCCTTTGCTCGTCACGACGGCGTACAGGCCCCGCAATGTTGATCTGAAATGAAAAATTCTGGCCCGTAGGAGTGAAGTCTGACAACTCTACCATGTTGGCTTGCGGGAAGGGCTTCGTGTCAACCTTCATCGTGTGTTGGGCCAGGATTAATCGGCCTTGCTCAATAGCCGATTGAATCTGACGGAGCAGCTCCTTGCATTCACCCGTGGCATGAGTGAACGAATGATGCCATTTACAGTATAGCCTCCCCTGCAGCTCTTGTGCGGTTGGCAGCTTGTGATTCTCTGGGAGCTTCAGCTGTTTTTCTTTGAGCAGCAGATCAAATATCTGTTCTGCTTTGGCTACGTCGAAGTTGAAGCCCTTCACAAGCCCCTGCTGTTTGATCCATTTGAACGGGACGGGGTTTGCCCCCCGAGTCCACTCTGCCACGGCCACTTCTTGCTCCTCGCCAGAGTCATCAGATTCATCCGCTTGGGCCATGTTCACATGGTGCTTGAACTTGTCCTGGTACAGCTCAGGATGGTAAAGCTTATACGCCGTAAGCTTCTGCACCAGGTGCGCCAGAGATGCGAACTCCAACTGGAAAGCCATATCCTTGATTGGCTTAGCGAGTCCCAAAACTGCGAGATCGACCGCCTCCTTCTCCGTAATGCGTGATGAGTAGCATCGATTCTTGACCTCTCCGAAGTGTTGTATGTATTTCGACACAGTCTCTCCTCGATTCTGCCTGACTTGGGCGAGGTCGGCAATCCCAGCTTCAGCAGCCTCTGAGTGATACTGGGTATGGAACTGATCTTCTAGCTGCCTCCAAGTTCGAATCGAATCTGGAGCCAATGACGCGTACCATCCAAAAGCTGGGCCTATAAGAGATTGGCCGAAGAACCGGACCCTCAGTGGATCCGATACTGAGATCATCCCAAGCTGCATTAAGTATCGGTTCACATGCTCAATGGAGCTGGCTCCTTCTGACTCGTTGAACTTGGTGAACTCAGGGAGCCGATACTTGGGTGGCAATGGGATCAAGTCGTAGTCACTTGGATACGGCTTGGAATAGCCGATTGCTTTTCTCTTGGGCAGGATGCCAAACTGGTCTCTCAGTATTGCACTGACCTGCTCCACACTAAGAACTGCTGGGGCCGATGGCTCAGCACTCGGCCCGGTAGCGTACTTTGCCAGCCACGCTTGTTTCTCCACGTCTGCTCCAGAAGCTCCTGGGCTTACCAACTGCACCGAGCGTGTTGGATTGACGCTGTCAGGGATGTATGCGCACGTATAGCCGTACGGGATCTCCTTGGGTGGCTCGATCAGGAACTGGCCTTCTCCAGGATCACCGCCGATCTTGTGAATGACATAGATCGGCGAATTCTGTTGTCCTGCTGCCGTGAGCGAGTAGGACACTGGCGGCCTAGATTGCAGTGCAGCTTCCCCCTTGTGGCTCCCCAGGACTGGTCCCGACAGGGAGTACTGGTTCTTGATCACCTCCTGGACAACGCGATGTGCCACGCGCTCAAGTTCGTTCACCAGGCTTTCCGAGTGCCGATGAAGCGTATGAGCCACCATATAGTTCTTCTCCTGGCGTAGGGCCCTGGTGTGCTCCTCTGAAGGCACGGACAGATCAACATTGTCGAGAGCGCCTTCAGGTGAGAACCCCTTCCACCTGATGCCATGGTTGCGGGTCCTCTCAAAAGAGCCAATGAGATCGGCTTCGAACTGAGCTTTGACCTCATCATATTTTTCCTTGTGCTCTGTAGTCAGCTCTTCATATGTGACAGGTTTGGTGACCGGCGGAACCGGTGCTTGGCCCTGAGCTCCTGTCATCTCTGCGGTGGGTGTTGTTGTTGATGAAGGTCCCACCGGGCGTGCCAGAATGTGTTGTTGGTCGAAACCCACCGGCGGGCAGTGACAGGCAACACGAAGAGCTGGGAGGTCGCCGGGGCGCTGGCAGGCACTGCTCCCTCGTCGATGGCCCGCAATTCCGTCACGCGCCCGGAGATTCCGGAGAATGTCGGGCGTGCCACCTGACCTATACCCGATCAGGAAGGTGCGAACGTGCTTGCAACAATTTGCCTGCATACACAAACACGTGGAAACGTAAGTCCGAGCCGTGGTCGGCTCCCTAGGATGACTCTTGCATCGGCTTTAAAGAGCCAATCGAGTCCCAGTGTAAGATTGGATCTGCATCTATCCGGATATTGATAAATAAAGCAAATAAGTGTAAAGCTGCTTCAATTAAATCTAATTAATCTAATCAACGACGGTAAAAGCTTCACTGCTAGATCGGAACATCCTACAAGTGATTGGGCCTAATGAACGTAATAAATAACTAAACCTTAACCAGAAACAGAGGCCTAAGAACTAGCAAGAGCCGATTCCCGGATCAATTCCCTGTTAAAACTAAGGCAAAGCATCTAACACGGCACCGGATCATCCAATCCGTTTGCAAGGCCTAATTTAGCAGATATCACGCCAACTTTTATGTACAAGAGCAAACCATAATAGATTAGATCTATTAGATGGAAACGAAGTAGGGTGTTGTCTCTGTGCAACTAATTCTACGCAACAAGAATTAGCATCGGATTGAAACGTGACTGCACGAAAAACAACATGATATTCGTAGATGATAAGCAACAAAGCACAATAGATCTACTAAAAGCCATGCTACGAATACCAGGATAACTAGCATTACTCGCCATAAAAAATGCTTCAGTACGAGTAATACCAAGGTAAAAGCAAGAACAACGCTGCCCTGATCGCAAGAAGCGATCAGGGCAGCATGGCGCTTACTTGGATGAAACCCTAGAATTAGGGGTGGCGATGTGCCGAGAGTTGTTGTTTGCGAGATGTGATGACGTTTTTTTTCATGAATAACATAGGGTACATATTTATAGTCCGGAGACTTGGGAAACAATCTAATTATATCTTGTCCCAATCGGACTCTATCTCTAATCTTGAACTAAATCTAAAGATACACGGCCCATGTGGCCCAAATGCTCACGCAGGAGCCGATTTACAAGCCTTCTTAATCTTCTGCTTTAAGCCTATCTTGCTTTCGGCCCATAAATTAACCCTGTTAATTTATGGCGATAACAGGAAGAAGGAGGAGTCGGCCGCGCCGCTGAGCCCAGGGAGGAGGACGCGCTGGACCACGCCGCCGCCATCGTCGTCAAGCCAAGGAGGAGGAGGAGCCGCCCGGCGACGCCGACGCCCAGGGACGCCGCTGCTGCGCCTAGGGCTGGGCGTGAGGAGGACATCACCACCGGAGCCTCTTCACCATGTCTGCGCCCCGTACGCCGTCGTCAACGCAGCAGCTCTGCATGGCACGGCTGCGACCTCGCCCGGCCTCACCTTGTCACTACGTCGTTCTCGTCGTCCCCAACCCGAACCGGTAGGCCGCCGTTCTTAGGTCTGTGAACCCTTCTTGTGTCTTGCTGCCGGCGTGCGCGGAACGCCGCCGATGAACCTCCTGTGTAGCAAGTCGTAGGTGCACCCGTTCCCTTGTTTCTGCAGGAGCCATGCCGACTCCCTCGCAACCCCGCTGCAGCCTGGCACCACCGCGGCCCGGTTCGCCGGCACACCACGAGCGCCATGGCTGTCCTTGTCTGCCTCGCACGCGCACACCATAGAGTCCGTAACCGAGCCAGCTGCAAAGAGAAACCTCGGCCTTGTCTTGTTTGCTTGTCGGACCACACCCTTCCTTGGGCCTTGCACACACCATGCCTTCACCACGACGAGCATGACCACGCCATGCACGGACACAGTCTCGCCATGGCCGCATCATGCATGGTGCGCGCGCACATGCCGCACTCCGCGAGCTCGCACACCCGAGCCACAAAGCCGCCACCACGCCGCGCACACACATCACCGGGCACGGGCCGGAAGGCCGTGCCTTTGGACCTTCCCTTGGCCATGTTGTGCCGCTGCCACCGTCGTGCCGTGGCCACATCCACGTCGCGACATCGCAAACACGCCACGACCCGCACCCGCGCCTGTGCACACCACACCTTTCCTTGACCTTGTCCCCGCCGCATTGCTCTGCTGCCTCGCCGCCGAAGCCGTGAAGCACGATGGAGCCCGGACTCCGCCCAGAAGCCCAAACGCGCCGCCGAGGAGACGTCGTCAGACGCCGCCACGAGAAGACCAGGAGCCAAGGATGGAGGAGGTGATGATGCCCGAGGAAGACGAGCCCCGTCGGGACAGATCGCCGCCGGCGAGCCCCATACTCCTCCGCCGCCGCCCCGGTCTCATCCCGCGCGCACGCCCGCACAAGCCACAGCCACTCCGAATCCGTGCGCTTCCACACGCGATCCCACCACACCACCGACGCGCAGGCCCCGCCTGCCAGTGGCAGCGGCGCACCGACGCTCCAGCCCAGGAGCCAGTGAGAGAGAACAAGAGAGTGAGGGCTGAGTGCTACCTGTTGGGCCGCTTCCGGCCCAAACGAGCTGAAACCGAGCCAGCCCCTCGTCGCCCAAGCCGCCAGTCCGAGCCGGCCTACTAAATGGAGTCGCAGATCAAGCCAAACCTAAGCCAGCCTTCAAGCCGCTGCTTCAACCGACCCAATAACCCAAGCCGAGCCTTGTTGGGTCGCTTGCACACTTTCGGCCCGACAACGACGTAAACCTTTCCCTTTCCCTTCTTTTGGTTTAACCTGACACGCGGGCCCCGCTTGTAAGTAAAGCTGCTAATGGTTCGGTGTCAAACCGGTTTTGTTGGTTTGGACTTCAGCTGGTTCATCATTGGTTTGGTTTAAATAAGCTGGTCCTAGAAAATGGTTTGGTTCAGTTTGGTTTACCAGTGAGAATGGTTTGGACAGGTTTGGATTGAGTTGAAATGGTTGTGGTCAATCCAATACACTATGACTGTCATTAAGGTAATCTCGATCGTGTGGCCCTTACCACTGTCCCGACCGGCCACCGATGTCCTTATCTTCTAGGAAGAAGTGCTGCTTGCAGGGTAGTTTGGTTTGGAACCATTTGAGGATATGGGTTAATAGACATGTGGTTTGGTTTGGCTTGGATCCCCTTGGCGGCGGACTCGTTTGGGGTGGATTAGTAGGATATGTAATTAGTGTTACGGGGTGGGGTGGTTTTGGTTCAGTTTTTGAACCATTAGCAGCTTCACTTGTAAGTGTCTGATGTTAGACTGACCAGCGGGACCCACTGACTTGCGGACCCCACTGACTCGGTTGACCAGTCAATGGTCAACATTGACTTGGTCAAAGCTGATGTCAGCAGGGCCCACAACTGACGCAGCAAAGCTGACATTTCTGGTGATGTCATGATGATGTCATGCTGACGTCATCGTGCTGACGTGGCACGCTCTGGCGCTACCACGTGTCACCTCTGTGTTTTTCCTTTTACTATAATTATTTATTAATTCCAGAAAAGGCTTTAATCTTAGAAAATTCACATTAATTCAACTAGAGCTCCGAAAAATATGAAACCAGTTCCATAATTCTTCTAAAAATATGATCTACGCATTAGAATAAGTTTTGCTGTGAGTTGGATCTCTTTTGAGCCTATTTTGTGCATTCTCACACTTTGGTCCTTGTATTTATATGTAATTACGATTAGGTCCTGATGTGGAGGAGTTGACTGACGTCCCGGACGACCAGAAGATCCAGAAGGACTACCTCAACACCCGGAGGACCCAGAAGGACGTACCGGATGACTAGAAGACGTCAAAGATCAAGGAAGACTATGAAGACCTATCAGGTTCACGCCCGTCCGCGATTGAATACCTATTAGGCATTGCTTGCTAGATACGCTACGCTCCCAAAATTGAGTGTGATGAGATGAGTTTGCGTGGCCATTTATTTACCGTATTTCCTTGATTCCCATATTTAGACATGAATTGTGATATGCTATTGCTACTATGAGTGAGATTTGGGGTATGGGAATAAATATGTGATAGTCCTTGCTTGCTGGAAGATACCTCCACAAATATGGGAGTTGGTGATTAGGTTACAGCGGGGGCGAGCGGACCCTTTCCCTGATCTTCAGATCGGGAGCCGGGGATTGTGTGTTGGGCACGATCCTGTGAGCACCTGTAATGGGTGACGGGTACCTGTGGCGGGTGCTAGATAGTTGTAGTGGAAGATAGGAGACCGGGAGTCCGGGTTGCCGGAGCTGCCCGTGTTGAAAGGTGTTTTGGATGACTTATACATATACTGCTTGCATAGGAAGACATAGCATATCCTTGGCATTACCTTTTTACCGTTTGTATCCACCATAAAGCTTGCATACGGATGGTGACGTGAACCTATCCCGTCATTGGGGATAGCCTGATAGATGCAGGATCCGAGAGATGGAGTCGACAGGACGACAAAGGAAGATGATGTGAAGGATGGCCCGAGCTACACTCCGAGCTGCCTGTGGAGAGGAATTGTGAAGATGAAGTTTGCCCGCAAGACTAGATATTGTTTCCGCTTTCTATTTGTTTTCTTTTAGCCCAAGGGGCTTGTACTCTGAGATTCGTAGTACAATTCTTTGGATTATGTAATAATTAAATCCATGTGATGTTGTAAATGTGAGTTATGTCTGTGATATTCGATTGAAATGAGTTCTATATGTGATAGCTACTGATCCAGGGACTATCACGACGATACAGAGAGTCCGGTTCTCCTCTCGGGAACCCGGTCTGTTTCACACATGAACACTTTCGGCAGCTGGTTGCGGAAGCATCTAATGCATAACATGGATATAAATGAACAACTGTTTTTATTGGTTAGGGGACCATCTTGGAATATCTTAACATACCAAGGGTACGAGATAAATGGAAACACATTTTATACGATAGCCCAAGATAAACAGAGTACCAACTAAAATAGCGGTGTTTGTATGGATGCCACGGACAATAATGGAAAAAAGGACACATATTACGGCTACATTGAAGAGATATGGGAGCTGGATTACGGTTCCAATTTCAAGGTGCCTCTATTTCGTTGCCAATGGGTTAAGCTATCTGGACGAGGGGTAAAAAAAGATGAGTATGGGATGACAATAGTTGATCTCAACAATCTTGGGTATAGAGACGAGCCGTTTGTCCTAGCTCAGGATGTCGCTCAGGTTTTCTACATTAAAGACATGTCCAGCAAGCCAAATAAGGGGATAAACAAGCAAAAGGATCATGAGCCTAAGCGATACATAGTTCTATGAGGGAAGAGAAACATCATTGGAGTGGAGGACAAGATAGACTTGTTAGAAGAATATAATAACTTTGTTGCCATTCCACCTTTCGAAGCAAATGATGATCCATGCATCCTGCTAGCCAATGATGATGCTCCATACTTGCGCCGTGATCATAATCAAGGGACATTTGTCAAGAGAAAGTCTGTTACCGCTAATATTTCATGTACTTGAATCAGTTTCTATTATTATATACAAAAGTAATGACAATTCGAATACTTTTATTATATATATACTATACCATTATCCTTTATGTGTTATATATATATATATATATCATTTTTTTATAATTTTCACTTAATTATCAGACTCAAGTATAATTTTCATACAATAATATGGATTACTCAACTAATTTTATTTATTTCATGAAATTACATTCACATTAACACACTATACTCTCTCACTAACACACATAACCTCACTAACACACACTATCTCACAAACTCACACAATACTCATTAATATCATGAAATTGCTTAATTTTATGTAAAATTCACTTTTTAAACGTTAATATCGTGATAGAATCCACTTTTTGTCGAAAAGAAACAGTTTCAAAAATTTGTTCACCTAATATATTTTCGCATGGTCAAAATAACAAATATGATTTAAAAAAAGTTAGATATTTCGTTGACCCAATCACTTGAATGAAAATTAATTATTTTTGTTGCGTGTATCAAGTTTATATAGAGATAAGAAATTTTGTTCCATAATTTCTGGAATCATAATTTTTTAACTGAATTAACAAATGAAAGCCTATCTTAAAAGAGAAGTAAAAAGAAACAAAAATAAACATAAGATTTGGCGGGAATGAGGGAAAATGGGCCCCTTTTGTCCCGTGTGGTAGATCCACCCGGGACTAAAGGTGGGCCGCGGGCTGGGAATTTGCCCTCCCAAAATCACCTTTTGTCCCGGGTGAAGCCACGACCTGGGACAAAAGGCCCTTTTTGTCCCGGGTGGTGGCTCTCACCCGGGACAAAGGGCCACGACCCGGGACAAAAGGCCCCCCACCCTATATATCTCCCTTTCCCTCCGCCTTCCTCCAACACTTTGTCAGTTCTTGATCTCCGCCTCGCTCGTGCCACTGCCGTCCCCTGTGCCCACCGCCTCCTGCTCGCCGCCGTCGTTGTCCCGGAGCACCGTCGTCCCCCGCCACCAGAGGACGCGCCGACCTAGCTCCGCCGCCCCACTGCGCCGTTAGTCCCGAGCTCCGCCGTCCCTGAGCGCCGCCACGAGCTCCGCCGTCCCCGAGCGCCGCCCCACCGCGCCGTCGTCCCCGATCTCTGCCGCCCCGATCCCCCACCCGAGCGCCGACGTCGTCCCTCCTCCCCGCTCGCGCCCGACGTCCACCGCCGCGCCGCTTGCGCCGTCGTCGTCCTCAACCTCCGCCTCGCCCGTGCGCCGCCCCGAGCTCGCCGTCCCGACCTCGCCCCGAGCTGCATTAGGTGAAAACGGCGCCGATCTTGGGCCGCCGCCGCCGCCGCCGCCGCCCCGGCCCCCAAACCCTAAATTTTGTGCAAATTTTAGTGAATTAGGAGTTAATTTTATTTATTATATATTAAGTAGAATTCAATTATTAGAATTAAGTGCAAATTTTGTGCAGATATTATTAGAATTCAATTTTGGATATATTATTAGAATTCAATTATAGATATATTAGTAGAATTCAATTATGGAAATATTATTAGAATTCAATTTTGGATATATTATTAGAATTTAATTATGGAAATATTATTAGAATTCAATTTTGGATATATTATTAGAATTCAATTTTGGATATATTATTAGAATTCAATTTTGGATATATTATTACCGACAAATTATGGATATATTATTAGAGAGAATTTAGAGAGAAATAGAGAAGGAAATATAGAATTAGAGAGAATTTCTATTATGATGTATTCATTATTTAATTATGTCATTGAAAGAGTTTAATTTATCATGTATTTATTATTTTTTTATGTCATTCAAAGAGTTCAATTTATCATGTATTTATTCTTTAATTATGTCATTCAAATATATTTAGTGTATCATGTATTTATTATTTAATTATGTCATTTATATTACTTCTCGAGCTCGCAAAGTCGCGCTAACACACAAACATTTCCGATAGTTTCCGATAGTTTCCGATCGTTACCGATCCCGACCAAATCGTTTCCGATAGTTTCCGATCGTTACCGATACCGACCAAATCGTTTCCGATAGTTTCTGATACCGACCGAATCATTTCCGATAGTTTCCGATCGTTACCAATACCGACCGAATTGTTTCCGATCGTTTCCGATAGTTTTCGATCGTTACCGATCTAAATATGTGGATTATTTAGAGAATTTTCTTAAGGGTTTTATTTGTATTCATATTTTAGTTACGATGGACCCGCGACACACAGACGCGGAAGACGAACAGTTCCTGTTGAATAGGATTGCCAAAGGTCAAGGAGATGCCCCTGAACAAGCTGATGATGGCAGCAATACCGACATATATTTGAATATGTCCGGTGATGGAATTGAGGCACCATCTATTCAGGATGACGCTGCTGGTGAACAAAGTGCTAATGTACATATCACAACTATACTTACTTGTATTGAAAATCATATTTTCATCTGAATCTATATGAATGATATGAATGTTTTTTTATAGCCGTCTGGATCATCGTCACAGCAGAAAAAGACGAAGTGAGGCCCGACAAAAAAATTGGAAGGGCAGTTCATTATAACGGAAGTTGGTCTAGATGGTGAACCGATCACTCTAGAAGTTGCGGCCAAAAAATTCATAAGACAATCCGAATGTATTGTCAGGGACCACATCCCGATCAGCTTCAGGCTATGGAAAGCTTCCAATCTAAGCGAGGAACGGTATACGGTACCCGAAAGAGAAAAAGAATGGTGCTGGCGGGAGCTTAAGAAAAACTTCATGGTTCCAGCTGAATCCGGAGAGATATGCAAGCGCTGGACCCTGAGCAAGATGGCCGAACAGCTGCAATCATTCAAGAAAACATTGACGAAGAAATATATCAAGACTGGGACCACGCCCGTGTTTACCGGCGAGCTCGAAAACCTCAGGGGTCACTGGGATGCATTTGTGCAATACAAGTCTTCAGAGCTTGGGCTTCAGAAGGTACAGAAGGCCAAAGACAACGCCTCGAAGAAAGTGTACCATCACACTCTAGGCCAAGGAGGCTACAAGCTTGCAATACCCAAATGGGAGAAGATGGAGCAGGATCTGCTTGACAGAGGCATCCAACCTGCTACCATGAACTGGCTTGAAAGGTCAAGGACCTGATTTTATGGTCACGGGGGAAGCTTGGACCCATTGACTAGGGCCTGCATCTATGGGCCAAACATCCAGCTAGCAGCTCAGAGACTACAGGAGGCCATACAAGCAACGGCCGAGGGAACATTCCAGCCGGATAGAGAGAGGGACGAGCTGACTTACGCCCTTGGGAATCCAGATCATCCGGGTCGCACAAGAGGAAAAGGCGCGGTTTCGTGGAAGTATGGGTTTAGGGATTACATTGAATCATATAGAAGCCGGCAAAGAAGAAAGAATGAAGAGCGGAAGAACTTGCGAAGGCTAGAGGAATGGCTCATGTCACACGATCAAAGACTGGAGGAAGAGGTTCAACGCCAAGTGGCCATAGCAATGAGCCAGCAATAGCAAGCGCAACTGGTGCCTCCAGAGCCTAATGTCGCAGCCGATCATCTGTCTCAGCGGAAAAGCAGCTGCGCTTCCACAGACGTCACCGTCGAGCCAACAGGGATCCAGGCCGCAGTTGAAGCGACGGCTCCGCAGCGATTTCCAGTGGATGAGATCACCCAGTGGACACCTTGTGACCTACAGACTTCCATTAAGAACTTAATGTTCACTGTTGCGTGTGGTACCGCCATGCCAACTCAACCAGGCGACGTGTACCACGCGCAGCAAATTTCGACAGGATATACAAGAGTTGGTGTGGAGCAGGTATGCCAGGGTTGGGAGACGCTCGAGCTTGATATTTCTAGAGGCGATGGGGAGAGGACACTAGCAGAAGCCATTCATGGCTACATCCTATGGGATAAGCGCTACATTGTCCTAAAGTCGGATGATCGAACACCAAGACTGGCATCTCAGCATGCCTCTCCAAGGCCGTCATCTCCACAAAACTCCCCAAGGGCAACACTGTCTCGGCAAGGTTCACCCGCACATTCTCCATCACCATCATCTCATGCGCCGATGAACACTCAAGCGTCACCATCGCCTCCATGGTCACCCCCTCCGCCGCCGGCAAAGAAGCAGAAACAGTCGCCGGCAAAGAAGGTAGTTGCACCGGCTAAGGAGCCTCCAAAGAAGAAGGAAAAGAAGAAAAAAAAACCAAGGAGGCTCCTATTAAACCCTGGGACCTAAGTATTGAAGAATGCGATCGGAGGACTACTGAAAGAGTTAAAGAGCACTTCAAGCCGAAGCCCGAGAAAGTGATAAATCCGGGAGATTTGAAATTTTTTAAGGGAATGTGTGAAGCAAATAAGAGAGAATTCATTCAGAGAGATCCCCCTTCAGACTATGACCGCATAATTATCAAAACTACTGAGAAAAAGAAGAGACAATCAAAGTCGTCGTCGTCCGACGTTCCACGGCTCGGAGCCCAAAAGAAACAATAAATAGAGCCTCTCGTAGTGGGACAGACGACGCAACAACAAGACTTTGTTACATTTTTGAAAGAATCAAACATGACGGCGGCTCAGATTGTAGGGGGACAAGATATTCCAAAGGCCGATGTGGTCGTCAAATGGACGTATGAGCTGGGCAAATCTCTTGTACCCCCCGAAGTAGTGTTCGTGCTTCCAACGCAAATGTATAAGTTGCACCAGTACTACATGCGTGCGATAGCCGATTGCATCTTCATGCAGGGCGCAAAGATTAAAGATGACGATTTCTTACGGGGGGAGGCCATTATATGGACAAACTGGGAAGAAGTTTACCAACTATTCCATCAGGAGGACCTCGACATCTCTATGGTCGGCTTGTAGGTTCTGTAAGTATTTTACTCTCCTTACGTATTGTTTTGTATGATCTCAACATATTGATCCCTTGATTTATTCGGTATCATGTAGAATGGAGATACAAACTTGCAGGAGAAAGGGATACTCTCACCTCGGCTTCATCGACCCAATTACTTGTAATTGGAGACTTCTACGCGACAATTCCGATGAGATATTCCAAAACTTGTTCAAGTACATAAGCGTTCATCACAACAAACAAATGATATTATTTCCTTACAACTTTGCGTGAGTGATTCCTTCCGTCTAACTCTTTCTATTCTGTAATCGAATTGTTTAAATCTTAACTACCAAGAACTGTCTCCGTATAATCTTGCAGTGAACACTGGGTCCTAATTATCATAATTCCCGAGAAGAGCCTACTCGTGGTTATGGACTCATTGAGGAGAAATCCAGAACAATACGAAGATCTTCTTAACATGATGAAAAAGTAATTCTACCACTACTTCCGTCGATAACCGATAATTTGAATCACTTTGTTACTTGACTATAATTGTTCTAATCATGCACATGGTTTGGAAACAAGTCGCTAAAAATCATCCAGGCAAATTGAACAAGAAATTGAAGATCAAGACAGATTTTACGGTACGCACTTGGATGATTCGTTGCATATTTCATTAGTTTTATTATATATTCATGTAAATACCTGATAATTTCTTCTCTCTTAAAGTGTATGAGGCAGAAACAAGGCACTAATTTATGCGCATACTATGTATGCGAGAACATCCATGGTCTGGTAGGTCCTCCAAAGGCCTTGGCAGATTGGGAGGAGGAAGTAAGTAAAAAACTTGTTAATGTTTGAACTCGTATTTTAATTAGTCAAAATTAATTATCCCCCTTTTCCATAAGTCGAGGAGATGCACGATAAACTCATACCGGAGGAAAAGATTATGGCGATTCAAAAACAATTGTCCGGATTTATTGTTGAGCAAGTCCTCGATCCAAAAGGCGAATTCTACTATGATGGACATTCTCACATTAACAATCGTAGCAAATATGATAATATACGCGTATATATATATAATTAAGAACGAATATACCTATGTAAATATATATGTGTGTGTATGTATTATATTTCTATTTATGAGTATGTATATATTATATATTTAAGCCCTCCAATAATATATATGTGCATATATATGGAAACTATCTAGGACAAATATTATATAAATAACTATATATATGTATATATTAGTGGAGACCTTACACACTGAATTCCAATACATAAGTTTAATTGAAATGTAAAAGTATAATTAAAATAGAAAAATAATTGAGAAAAGAGAAACAGGAAAAAAATGGACCTTTTGTCCCGGTTGGTAACACCAACCGGGACAAAAGAGTGCGCCAGTCACGTGGCACTGGCAGCCCCTTTTGTCCCGGTTAGTGTTAGCAACCGGGACAAAAGGGTGTTTTTTTGTCCCGGTTGCCAGACTCGGGACAAAAGGGCACCCCTTTTGTCCCGGCCCGGTGCTCCCGGTTGGGAAACCAGGACAACAGGGGTTTCCCAACCAGGACAAATCAGTATTTCTGTAGTAGTGTGCATTCTGCACTCGAACGCGCACCCACCTTGCCGCGGTTCTGTACCTATTCCCAGTTCCGCCTTGCCCTCGATGTGCTCTACCTAGCCCAAAAGGCCCAGCCTTTTGCCATGCCCGGCAGAGTTCTTGCTGAGCCGAGCTGTTCCGCCGTACGCCCTACCGACGCGGCCCGTCGCTGTCCCGCCCCGAGCACCGCCGATCCTGTCGTGACCCTAGCTTCCCAGGTGCCCGTGCCTGCGTCCGTGCCCCGTCCGGCCGGCCGGGGTGCCGATGACCGCGCCGCATCTCGGCTACCCAAGTGCTCACGCGCACGAACCCGACCATCGTGGATCCAAACTGAAGCCGTCGCCATGCCACCGCTTGGGTCTTTGCTGACGTCGCGCCGCCGCGTTTGCGAGGCACCAAGGCCTCCACGGCATTCCGCCGAACATCTGCCGAGCACCAAACGCACACCATTGACCCAAACACCTCGTTGCCGTCTTGCCGTCGCCGTAGCCTTAAAACGCCAGGGATCTGCGAGCGCGTGCGCAGCCTCTGCCGAGCCGTGTATAGAAACCAATCTACGAGCATGGCAATAAAGGGTTCTATTATTACCATTTTATGGTGCGTGGCAGTATGTTTGTTTGCAACACCAATTTTCGTTGCCAATACGCATACTGCAACACTTGGGATACGATGCAACTACCACCTAGGGCAACACCACATGCGTTGCATTAGTATTTTGTTACCACCAACACAAACGTTACATTAGTTGTTAATTGCCACACCTCATTATGTTGCAATCCGTATATCCTTGCAACGCCAAAATGAATTTGATGGTGCAAAGTTTAGACTACGGAGGTACTTTCCACCACTTTTTACCAAGTGATTGTGTTGCAATTGCGCCTATTGCAACCATTTTGGGCCTATTGCAACACATTTAGGCCATTATATCATGGGAGAAACCTTGTAGTTTGGCGGGCATCACAAAGGCGGTGCCGGTGTACAAGGCGGGGAGCGGTGGTGTGTATGGGGACGAAGGGAAAGGGAAACGCGCAGAAGGAAAGAGATGAGATGGAGGAGCTATGATTTTTGCAAGATTTGAGAAAGAAACACGGGTTACGGGTGGGTAAGCGAGGGCAGCTGTGAGAAAAATGTTTTAGTTTCTGGCAGAACTATTGTGTAACAACCTATTTTTATGGGTCTGCATCCCTATCCATCCTTTTCAATTCTGACAAGTAGGTCCAACGTGAGAGGTTCGGTGTTTCTAATCTGGTGAGAAGTCTTTTCAAAAGTTTTTGTTCCATAGATATATACAATGAAGGGAGTAGTGGTTTCTAAGCTGTACATAATCAGATCAATAAAGTTGAGAGCTAGCTTATTAATTGTTAGGCCATGTATATTTATTTGTCCTTTAATTTTCTCAAATTAAATTATTGTCTGCGCGGTAACTGATTACACAACACAACATCATGACCGACAATTCAAATACGTTTCCAGTAGTTTTTCCCTGCCACTAGTCTACTATTAACTGCACGCCTGGAACGCAGCATACAAAAAATGCAACGCTGCCAGCAGGAGAATGCCCTGGAATTTTGCTACGAGAGGAGCCGCCGAGACCGAGGCCGCACTCCCTTGGAGGCTCTCGCAGTCCGCCGGCTGGAACGACAGCACCGAGTTGTCGACGTCGTACCGGACGTGGAAGTCCATCTGCATGATGTTCCCGATGATGGACAGGGTGGGAGACCTCTGCACGACCCAGCACGCCACGCCGTCGCCCACGTCCACGAAATAGTTGAGCAGCTGCAGGGTCATGTCGGCGCCGCCGTCGAAGTGGAGCAACATCGCCGGCACGGCCGCCGCGGGGTCGCCGCCACCGCCGGATTGCTCGAAGAAGCACGCCTCGAACCCGTCCCTGTCCGGCGCCCGGGCAAGGTTCGTCTGCGACAGCACCGCCGCCTTCGCCTGCGAGTAGGCCGGCTCCGAGAGGAACGTCAGCGTGGTGCCGGAGTCGAACACGACGCCGTCGCGGGTCCCGGGAGTCGTCGCCGAGCCGATGGAGATGCTCTCGAGGCTCACGGTGTAGAAGGTGCTGGAGGTGGAGGTGAGGATCCCGGTGGACTGGACGCCGGAGCCCGACAAGCCGGCCATCGAGCCGAACAGGAGAGGGCTGGCCTTGGAGGCGTCGCTGGTGAGGCAGTACGAGAAGGCGCCGGCGTTGAGCTGGGAGACGAGGGACAGCGGCCCGCGGCCGAGCCCGACGAGGCCGGAGGAGCTCTTCCCGTACTCGCCCTCCGACACGTTGGTGCACCCGAAGCCCACGCCCGGCGCGGCGGCGCCGCCGAGAGTGATGGTTTCGCTGGCGAGGTAGCCCTGGGTGAAGGTGTCGCCGTCCTCGAGGCCATAGGAGTACGTGTAGTCGCACTCCGCGCCGCTGGCAGGGCACGTCGCGAGCTTATCGGACTTGAGGGCGCCGCAGAGAGGATCGGAGCACGGGAGCTGGGAGAATGTCGACGACTTGTTCGGGTAGTAGGAAGGGGTGCCCTGCGGCGCGCACGACGCGCAGGCGCCGCACTTGGTCCAGATGAGGTCGCTGCCGGTGTCGGCGAGGGCCGTTAGGTTCTGCGGTGGCGTGCCGATGGAGAAGTCCATGTCATAGGCACCACCGTCGCCGTCCATCCGCAGCGGTGTCTTTCCATTCATGTGGCTCGAGGCCGCGTCGAGCCGCCGGGAGGCGAGCATTGACAGCCGGTGGTGAGACTGACGAGCGGCCTCCGTGAAGTTGATGTTGGCGGTCTTGGTGCGGCGGATCAAGGTGGCGCGAAAGCCGCGGCGTTCGGCATGGCGGCCATGGGCGGCCTGAGCTGCGGCGAGGAAGGAGACCATAAGTGCGAGTAGAGCTATCTTAGCAGCCATTTTGCTTGATACGTTTACATGGGCCGGTAGGAGTATATATATAGTTGGCGACATGCACGGGGATATAGAAAATTCCGCCAGATTGCGATCCCTACATAAAATAAACCTTGTTGTGTGTAAGCATGTACGTACATGGCCTAAGCCAACGTCCAACAGTACAATGCTAATGAAATTTTAGATCAAAGTGTGCATATATTATCAGGAACTTTTACAGGAAGGGCAAACTGTTTAAAGTTTCTCTTTGAAACAACCAAAACCCTGCATATTATCAATTTCTTAAGATAGGTTGGCTCTTAATTACTACGGACAAAACGATCTTTTGGAACATTATTGTTTACCTCTAAGGACATTTTTTACCAATCATTAGGCATATATCTAGCACAGATATAGTGATACACATACCACGTGTTATTACTAGTCCATCAACTCATGCTTCCACACACAGCTCACTGTCAGTAATTATAAGAGATGTAAGTATTATAAACATAAGGATAGAAAATAGGCCCATAGAATCAAGATTACTGCTTGCTCTCTCTCTCTCTCATTTATTAAGTATATAACGCAATACTCATATAGATACATACTTATCTTTATTCGGTTGTAATAAGCTTTAGATAGCAATATAATTACTTTATAGCCTTAGTTTGACCTATATGTGGTTAATTCCCAAGTAGATTTTATAATGATACATGTGGTTAATTAATTCCCATGTGGACTTTATAATGATATATGTGGTTGTCGTGATTTGCTAACCCACAGCCGGGTGGCGTAGTGCACCCGCCCAAGCCCTAAGGGAGTATGAACTCGAGGGGAAGCTAGCTTAGTTCGATCTCGCCCAAGAACACTATGAACACCAAGGATTTAGAGTGGTTCGGGCCGCCGGAGCGTAATACCCTACGTCCATTGTGTGTTGTATTGCCTGTGCTCCCAAGAGCTTGAGAGCAAGCGTGTGTCCTGAATGGAATGACCTTGTCCTGTACTAGCGAGCGCCTCCCTTTTATATCTCAAGGGAGGCGCGTACATGGCCGTTGGGTCCCCGACAGGTGGGCCCAACAATGAAGTATTAAATACATGCTGTAGGAGGCATTAAGGCGTTGCAGGCGACGGAGATCTTGTTCCAGGATCTTCCTGCCTTGTCCACGTGAATCTTCTGACCGGCGTGCTTTGACCCGTCTTGTCGGAACGGCGTCGGGCTTAGCGTGCGGTGTAGCTTCCGGTAGCCTGCAGCGTAGCTGAACGGGCTGCGTAGCTTGTGGCGTAGATGATATGATGGAAGGTGCCGTGCCGTCGTATCCATTTAATGCAGCGGGGCGTGCTCTACGCGGGCTCGGCGCCTGCGGCTTCACTGTGTACCTCGGTACCACGCGGTGTACAGTGAGCCCTGACAAAGGCTGCCCGCGTTTTGCGGCGTCAGAGCACGCCTCAACCATCCGCGTTGAATGCGGTAGGTGGGCGAGTCTTCCAGCGGAAGCCTCGCGCCCGCGCCTCCGGACCCCCCCAGCGGTATACTGTTTCCTTGCGCGTTGGGGGTCCGGACGGACGCGGGAGGTCCCGGACCCCTATGGGGGGTCCGAGCCCTTGGCTGTAGGTGTGGAGCCACCCTTCCTCGGGGACACGTGGCGTCACCAGACCTATCCCCAAGTGGGGAACGGGTCTGGGCCGTTGGCCTGGTGAGGGAAGTTCCGGACCCCAGGGGTCCGGCTGCTCCGTCCCTTAGGGCGTAGTTAAGGGTAACTACGCGAGTCCTTCCTTGCTGCAGTAAGAGTGGGTACCCCTGCCACAGGGTACCGACAGTGGCCCCCGGGCCCACCTCGGGAGAGGCCACGAACCCGCAGGTGGGGCCACTGCTGCCGCCAAGCTCCGAGTAACTTGAAGCTTTTAGCGTTCATCTGCGCGCGCTGTAAGAGTCTTGTCCAGCCTTGGCTGTCATTGGGCCCACCACGTCGCCACGGCTTACTGACGTAAGGCTCCCATGCACAGTGGTATGCCTAGTCACACGTACGACGCTCGGCATTACTGCCGCTTGGGTAAAAGGAACCCTTTACTGCCGGCGTGGTTTCCGGAGGGTCTGACCTTGTCAGCGCCCGTACGGGCGCGTCGGTTCGTCTTCCGCCTCGCTCCGCGCGTGCGCGACGGTTCTAGTCTCGACTTTTCACACCTCTGTTGGTTACCCGCTTCTCCTGACAGGCGGGCCTAGGCCCCCATGACATGGACTGGGCGGCTAACACCAGGCGTGAGCGTCGCTTGGCTTCCAGCGACGGTTTCGGGGCGCGCCGGGTGGATCAGGCTTCTTAAAGGCCGATGCCGCAGGCTGCGGTTACTTTTTCCATATCTGCCCTCTTTCTTCCAAGCCTTTGCGCCCCTTTGCCTTCAAGCCTTCTCTCCCCTTGCTCTCCTGTGTAGATTGCTCCTCGCACCCACATCCAAATGGCATCCCTTGTTCGCCCCCGCCGGTACCAGACCGAGGCGGAGCTCGACATGGTGCGCCGCTTGCTCGGGTGGAGCGCACAGGAGGCAGCCTGGGGAGTTCGAGCGGGCTCAGTTCCCCTCGATAATCTGTACATTTCCACCGGCGTGGGGTTGCCGATCTCTTCGTTCTTGCTGCTGCTGCTGGAGGATTTCGGCCTCCAACTCCAGCACCTCACGCCCCACTCCATCCTCCTGGTGTCGATCTTCGTCCACCTCTGCGAGATGTTCGTGGGGGTGCGACCCTGCACCATCCTCTTCCACCACTTCTTCGTCCTGGTGGCGTCTGGGAAGGACAAGAATGAAGTGGGGGCGTTCTACTTCCAGACGAGGAGCGACCCGTCGACGCCCTACATTCCCGGCCTTGCTAGCGGAAAGTGGGAGGATTGGCGCAAGGAGTGGGTGATCGCCTTCACCGAAGCCAACGATCGCCTCGCCATCCCGACCGGGGGATCCGCCTCCGACCGCCAGTCCTGGAGGGCCAAGCCGTCCCTACCGGCGGCGTTCGAGCCCGTGCTGAGCAAGATCAGGTCGCTGGCGGAAGGCGGCCTGACCTCGTTGCACGTGCTCGGTGACTTCTTAAAGCGCCAGATCACCCCCCTGAAGCAGCAGCCGCGTCCTGCTTGGAGCTTCACCGGCCCCAACGATTGCAGCAGGACCCAGCGCGGGGAGGGGAGCGATCTGACCCAACAAGGCCTGGAGGTCCTGGTGCGGGCGATGACGGGAGAAGGCTTCATCCCGGAGCACCTGATCCTCCCACCGGGCATCATTCCCCTGTGCGAGGACTCGAGGCTGAGGTCTGCAGTGCTGGCCACCCTGCCGACCCTGGACGACAGCGGTCTGGTGCCGCGCCCATTGGGAGGCGACCAAGACTGTGGGGTCTGGATCCCTGGGACGTCCGCTAAACAGGGCCGCACCGAGCGGCGCGGATTCTGGCCCTTCTGCCAAGGGCAAGGAGGCCATGGCTGGCAGCTCTGGTCTGTGCGGTCCTAGCCAGGCCCGTAGCAGTTTCGGTGCCCCGCGGGTGGAGGCAAGCTGGCGCAGGTTGCACCGCAGCGACGGGACCCCAGTCACGGAGCCCGCCGTCAAGCGTCAAAGGACCGCCGGGGACACGGGCCAGGGTAGCTCCCGGGGCTCCGTCCCACACGGGATCCCTGATGTAGCCACGCCGCCACCGCCGGATCATGCTCTCCTCGGCGGCAGCAGCAGCAGTTAGCGCCGCCACCACCTCCGGACCAGCAGCAGCAGCACCCGCCACCACCACAACAGCGATCGCCCAGCCTCCGTGGGCACTGGAAGCCTGGGGGTTCGAGGTGAGTGTTCTTCCGTTCTCTCCTTTTTATTCCCAGTGCTTCACTTTTTGCTGAAGAGCTTCTTCTCTTTGTTGGCCAGGGCTCCTCGCCCAAGCAGCACTTTCGCTGCAGCTGCCTCCCCAGATGCCAGCTCCAGTGCCAGGGCTAGTGGCCCTCATCAGGCTGCCGAGCCGGGTACCGCTGGGACGTCAACTCCAACCGGCTCCGGCCCGAAACCTCGAACCACCACGGAGGTCCCCACGGAAGCCCAGGCGACCGATGCCTCGGCGGCATCGGTGGGGGTGTCGGCTGAGGCGGCCAGGTCCTCATCGGCGACAGCGGGAGCGACGGTGGATGTAGGAGCCCCGGGAGCGCTCGACTCAGCGGCGGCGGTGGCGGATGCGCGGGTGCCAGGCGAGGCAGTGCCTGACGTTGCGGGTCCCGAGGCCACAGCGGCGGCGACGGACATGCCGGTGTCAGGTGAAGCAGCACCCGACGTTGAAGGTCCCGAGGCCGCAGCGGCGGCGGTGGACATGCCGTTGCCAGGCGCAGCGACACCCAACGCGGCTGCCCCGGAGATCTCGGTCACAGCGGCGGACACATTGGCACCTAGCTTGGCGACGGCGAGTACTTCGGGCTCCGCAGCAGGTACGCCAGATGCTTCCTCCCCCAGCTCCCAAACTGTAGCAGAGGGGCTGGAGGCAGTTTCTGGTAGGCGGCTTCTGCGGGGTCCCTCTGAGGAGGATGGGATCCCTCTCCCCCGGGTGCTGGTCCGGCTCCAACGGATGATTGAAGAGGCGACTGGCACCACCGAAGCGGCATTCCGGCGGGAGTGGGCGGCCCTGGAGAGTGAGCGCCAGCATCTTGGTGACTGGCACCTCTGTTCGGAGGAGCGCACAAGAGCTGAGGCCTCCCGTGCCGCCACCGCTCGGGCCGAGCTCGAGGCCGACCTAGAGACCTACCGGGGCAAACTTCGGCAAGTGTTCGACCGGGAGCTCGTGGTGGCAGGACGGGAGAAGACCGTGGCGCTGCGGGAGGAGGATGTTGCCTAGGCGGAGGTGAGCCTCGCGGCCCAGAGGTCCGAGCTCGGGTCGCGCAGCCAGGGTCTCGAGGCCCGCAAGCAGGAGCTCGACGAACTCTCCGAGACCCTACATGGATGGCACGAGAAAATGCAGGAGACCGCCAGCGAGCAAGCTGCCCCTGAGATGGAGCTCGAGGAGGGGAGGAAGTCCCTGGCACGGTGGGAAGCCCTCTCAGACAGCTTTGAGAAGGAACTTGAGCGCCAGCGCGATGCCCTCAAGTTCCTCAAGGAGTTCGTGGCGAAGAGGGAGACCGCGCTCCAAGAGAGGACACGCCAGCTGGAGGCAGCTGAGGCGGCACTGGATGCCCGGGTGCAAAAGGCATTCGGAGAGGCGGTTCAGAAGCTGCAGGAGGAGCAGCGCGTGGGGATCCAGCGGATCACTGACTGGCAGGCGTATTAAGCTCAGCTCTGGTGCCCCTTGGGATGAGCCCGATCTAAGTGGCGGGGCCCCCAGTTCGCTCGCCGATGCCTTCCCAGTGCTGGACTCCACAGCAGAGAAACTTCGGCGCCTGGATCAGGTCCTCGTCGGCCACCTCGAAACCGAGGGCCGTGAGCTGATCCGGATGGTGGCGGAGCACATCTTGACCTTCCTTCGGAGCCACGACCCCGCCATCTTGCTGGCCCCCGTCATCGAAGGTCCAGTGGTAGAGACGGACGCCCCCGCTCGGGAAAGCGTGCGGGAGGTCATCGACTTTGTCGCTGCCTACTTCAAGCGGGAGCCTGCAGATCCCTGAGCGGAGCACCTGCACAGCTGGCTATCGTAGTAGTAGATTTTTGCTTTGCTTTTGTGAATGTAAAAACATTGTATTTGTGAATGTAAAAGCAACTTAGCTGTTTGTCACTTGTATTGCTTTTGTCGTATGCAACCTTCGGCGCCCTGGCCCCCTGGTAGATAGGTTCGGTTGCTGGAGCCTATCTGCCATCCGAGCCGATCAGACGCCCCGGACCCCCTGGTAGGTAGACTCAGTTGCTTGGGTCTGGCTACCATTGAGCCTCTCTTGGGTGTCGGACAGATTTCAAACAAGTGACTTATTCCCTGAATAGTAGAATAAACTACAGGGAGAAAAATCAAACTCGCTGGGATAGTAGAATAAACTGCAACTTAGCTGTTTGACGCATGCAGAGTCGAAAGTGAACGCCCCGGCCCCCTGGGAGACAGGCTCAATTGTTTGCGTTTGTCTTCCACCGAGTCTGGACCTCGATCTGCATAAAACTTTAAAGCAGATGCCCGGGCCCCCTAGTAGGTAGGCTCAATTGTTGAGGCTGGCTACCACCAGCATGGCTTAACCTGCATTCCACTCAAAGCCAAAGCTTAGTTGTGGGCCTGCGGGACCTACTCTGAACCGGCCCCCAAGCTAGCATGAGGTCCAGAGCTCCGGGTACATAGGTCCAGGAAGCATGATGCTCGTTACAGAGTGGTCGAGTGTGTAGGCTTAGGGTACTGAACCAGCCTAAGCAGCTACACAGGACTCCGGACCACTCCAGGAAACAAGCACTGCTTCACCGGATCCGGTTCCCAGTGTCCCGGACCCCCCCCCTAGCAGTGGGTGAGGCCATTCTGCCATACTCGATCCTTTGAGATATGGAGCTGGACCTGCCGTGTAGGACTTAGGAAGCCAACCCTCGAGCTGGAACGAGGTCCGGGCCCTCAGTTACCCGGCTCCGGATACTAGAGCACTCGTTACAGGGTGGTGGAGCGTGTAGGCTTTGTGTACGGAACCGGCTAAGTGGCTACACGGAACTCCGGACCACCCCAGGAAACAAGCACCCTCTCTCCAGAGCGGGTCCCCAGGGGTCCGGACCCCTCTCCCAGCAGCGAGGGGGTTCGGACCTGTACGGTAGCCCAGCAACTCAATACGGATCTTAGTTGCAGCGACAAGAGTGGGAGTCCGCGCGGGGGTTAGTAAAGGAAAAGCTCGCAAATCGAAATGTGAATCGAAATGCGAAATGAAATATTGACACAAAGACAGAGCTGGGAGAAGATCTTTCCTTTGCAACTTGATATACATGGCTTGCGCGATGGATGCCAGAGGTCGGGTTTATGAGGATGGACCTCCACTGCTCTGGGCCGCGCGTTAATTCTATCTTATTACAAAGAAAAAATTGATTTCTCGCTCTGCCTAAGTGTAGAACTTATGCAGATGCTCTATGTTCCACGGGTTGGGCAGCGGTACTCCTTCTTCTGTGGAAAGGCGAACGCATCCGGGCCGGCATACTTCCGTCACCTTGAAGGGTCCTTCCCAGCTGGGGGAGAGTTTGTGGAGCCCCGCTCGGTTCAGGATCCGCCTTAGGACAGGTCCCCGGCCCGGAGCTCCCTACTGTGCATGAATCGTTGATGATAGCGCCTGAGCGCCTGGTTGTAGCGTGCATTTCGGATTGTAGCTCACCACCTTCATTCTTCAACGAAGTCCACGTCGTCACGCCGCAGTTGTTCCTGCATGGATTCATCAAAGACCTAGACCCGTGGTGAGCCCAGGTGGATTTCTGGGGGAAGGCATGCTTCGGCCCCATAGACCAGGAAGAATGGAGTCTCCCCGGTGGCTCGGTTGGGTGTGGTCCGGTTGCCCCATAACACGCACGGAAGCTCACCAACCCACTTTGCACCATGCTTCTTCAAGCAGTTGTAGGTGCGGGTCTTGAGTCCCATAAGGATCTCTGCATTCACTCTCTCAACCTATCCATTGCTGTGGGGGTGTGCCATGGACGCAAAGCATAGCTGGATGGAGATGTCCTTGCAGTACTCTTGGAAGAGTCTGCTTTTGAATTGGGTCCCATTGTCCATGATGATGCGGTTTGGGACGCCAAATCTGCACACAATGGACTTGAGGAATGCGACTGCTGACTTTTTGGTGATGTTCACCACAGGGGTAACTTCCGGCCACTTGGTGAATTTATCAATGGCGACGTAGAGGAACCGGTACCCGCCGACGGCCCGGGGGAACGGCCCTAGGATATCCACACCCCAAATGGCGAATGGCCATGAGGGCGGGATCATTTGCAGAGCTTGAGCCGGTGTGTGTATTTGTTTTGCATGGAACTGGCATGCTTTGCAGGATCTTACCAGCACAGCTGCATCTTGGAGCGCTGTCAGCCAGTAGAAGCCATGCCAAAAGGCTTTACCGACGAGCGTGTGAGATGAGGAATGGTTTCCACATTCGCCTCCATGGATCTCCGCGAGCAAGTCGCGGCCCTCTTCCTGAGAAATGCACCGCATGAGGATACCATTGGCGCCACGGCGGTAGAGATCCTCTTCTACCACCGCGTAGCATTTAGCCAATTGCACTATGTGCTCAGCAGCTACATCATCATCAGGAAGGATGTTGTCTTTCAGGTAGTCCCGAATCTTAGAGATTCGTGCATCGGGACCTCCCTGAGCAGGTGGGAGTGGCTCTATGAGGTCTCCAGGATCCTCAACAGCACACACAACCCTAGGTGGGCACCACGGATGGAATACCGCCGGGACCGCTAGCTTCGAGGTGCTAGCATGATCCCCTTCACCCGGCTCGGCAGGCCGGGCGGTAGGTTTCAGCAGCCATCTTTCGAAGACGCCCTCAAGCACGGGTGCCCAGGTAGATGCCCTCGTCGAGAGGTCATCTGCCGCTTAGTTGAATTCGCGGGGAACATGTTGTAGTTCCAAGGCGTCGAAGTCCTTCTCGAGCTTCCTCACGTGAATGAGGTATGCCGCGAGCTAGCGATTGTTGCAGCTACAATCCCCACGGACCTGCTTGATGATCAGCTGGGAGTCTCCTTTCACCAAAAGCTGCCGGATCCCCAAAGACAGGGCTTATGTCAGGCCAAAGATCAGAGCCTTGTACTCCACCATGTTGTTGGTGGCCTTGAACTCAAGGTGCACTATGTACTTTAGCTGATCTCCGTTTGGGTCGATGAGGACCACACCCATCGAAGAAGAGTGTCCAGTGGGGCTCGGTGAAGACTGGTGTCCTGACTTCCGGCTCCGGGGGTCCGGCGTTGAGGTCCAGACCCCCAGAATTGCTTGGTGAAGGAGTCCATTCCGCTATGAAGTCAGCCAGGATTTGGCTTTTGACTGCATGGCGGGGCTGGAAGTCTAGCTGGAACTCAGCTAGCTCTGCTGCCCACTTGGCGATGTTGCCCGTGGCGTTGGAGTTGTGTAGGATCGCTCTTAGCGGATAAGAGGTCACCACGACAACTCGGTGTGCCTGAAAGTAATGGCGCAGTTTCCTAGACGCAATAAGTATAGCATAGATACGGTTATGCATCTCAAGATACCTGGCCTTTGCCTCGTGGAGGACTTCACTGACATAGTAGACCAGCTTCTGGATGGTCCGGACCCTGGTTACCGGGTCCAGCTCACCCTTGCCCACCACGTCAGGTCCTTGGGCCCTCAGCGGTTCTAGGTTCCCATTGGGTTGAGGCTCTTCCGGACCCCCATGCTCGGGGTCCGGACCTTCAGTCAGTAACTTGGCTGCCGGACCCCCATGTCTGGGGTCCGTCTCTTTATCCTAGGCCGGGGGAACCCTGGTGTTCCCCTGGCAGACTTGCTCAGTCCTCTTAGTGACCAGCACCATGCTGACCGCCTCTGCGGACGCAGCAAGATACAGAAACAACGTCTCACCTGGCTCTGGAGCCACCAATATTGGCAGTGAGGTGAGATGCTGCTTCAGTTCCTGGAAGGTTGTTCAGCCTCTTCAGTCCAAGAAAATGGACCGGACCTCCTCAATAGCATGAAGAAGGGGAGAGCCCTCTCAGCCAGCCTCGAGATGAAGCGGCTAAGAGCAGCCAAGGACCCGGTGAGCTTCTGCACATCCTTGATGTAGGCGGGAGGCCTCATCGCCTCGATCGCCTTGATCTTGGCTGGGTTTACCTCGATGCCTCGATGTGAGACCAGAAAACCCAGCAGCCTCCCTGCCGAGACGCCGAAGACGCACTTCTCAAGATTCAGCTTCGTGCGGGTGGTGCGCAGCCGGTTGAAAACAAGGGACAGGTCCTCAACTAGTGTTGACCCTATCTTAGTCTTGAGCACGATGTCATCGACATACACCTCAACTATGTCTCTAATTAGATTACAAAAGGTTTTGTTCGTAGCTCGTACAAACATGGGTAAAGCATTCCGTAGTCCATATGGCATGACAATATAACAATAAAGTCCGTCCACTGTTACAAAAGCAGTATGCTTCCTATCCTCTATAGACATTTGTATCTGGTGGAAACCAGAATAAGCGTCTAGAAAAGACAAAAGGTCACACCCGGAGGTGGAGTCCACGATCTGATCGATACGTGGAAGGCGATAGGGGTCTCTGGGACATGCCTTGTTGAGGCTGGTATAGTCGATGCACATCCGAAGCTTCCTGTTGGCCTTCGGGACGACGACCGGATTGGCCAACCACTAAGGGTGGTGGACCTCCTCGACGAAGCTAGCGTGTAGCAGCTTATGGACTTCTTCATGGATGAAGTTCTGCCGCTCCACAGACTGCTTCCAAGGTTTCTGGCGCACTAGCTCGGCGTCGGGGTAGATCTTCAGATGGTGCTCGATCACTTCCCTGGGTCTCTTGGGCATCTGTGACGGTTCCCAGGCGAACACGTCCACATTTGCCCGGAGGAAAGCGACGAGCGCGTCTTCCTATTTCTCCTCCAGGTTCCCCGCGATGCGGGTGGTCTTGGAGGAGTCCGCTCCGACCTGTACGGTCTTCACGGGCACATCGTCCGGGTCGGACGGTTGAACCCTTGGTACCTTTGCAGGTCCCTTGGCTCGCGAGGTGGACGGGTCCTCCTCAGTACGCATAGCCTCTGCCGCCAGAGCATGCAATTTCTCAACTGCGGCGACTGCAGCGGTGCGGTCTCCCCACACGGTGAGGACACCAGCAGGGGAAGGCATCTTCATGACCAAATACCCGTAGTGGGCAATGGCCATGAAGCGGTAGAGCGCCGACCTGCCAATGATGGCATTGAACGGGAGGTTCACTTCCGCAACATCGAACAGGATGCTCTCTGTACGGAAGTTATCCTCGGACCCGAACGTGACCAGCAAATTGATGCTCTCCAGAGGGAACACCGGATGTGGGCCCACTCCAGAGAATGGGTGAGAGGGAGTCAGCTTGGACTCCGGGATCTGCAGCTGCTTGAGCGCAGCATAGCTGATGACGTTGAGACCAGCTCCGCCGTCGATCAGCACGTGGTAGAGCCTGATGTTGGCTATGACAGGGGCGGTAATTATCGTTAGTATACCGGCCCCAGCCATGTTCTCCGGGCAGTCAGACGGCCCAAAGGAGATGGTGGTGTTCCTCCATCTTTGATGGGGCGCCGCCTTCGGGACCCCCGGCCTCGCCGAGAGGACCTCTCGGCGAAGGGTCTTCACGTCCCGGCGGGAGACTAGCTCCCAGCTTCCGCCGTACATCACGTACAGCTTCTTGCGGCACTCCTCGCCGTCGGAGTTGGAGTTGTCGGGGCCGTACAAGCCCTTCAGCTCCCCAGCGGGGGATTAGTACCCCAGCTCCTTGTCGACGGCAGTGGCCTCACTGTTGGAGGCTTTCTCCCTGCCAGCCCGCTGGCGAGGAGGGGGTGAACCGTCCTTGGAGGACTGCTCACGCCGCCCACTGATCCGCTTCGCGAGTTTCTGGATCTCGCGGCAGTCAGTAGCGCTGTGGCGAGCGGTGGGATGCACTGGGCATGAACTACCATTGCCACCCTGCGGGTGCGGGCGCTTACCATTCGCGTTCTGGCCCCCAGCTGCCGCTGCTGCAGCTGGTGCTACTGCCGCAGCAACTGGAGCTCCAGCTTGCGGCCCCCCGTTCCCGCGGTTCTTGTTCTTCTTCTTCTTGCCACCACCCTGGACGGTAGCTCCGGAGCCGCCAGCCTCAGCGGCTCCGTCTCGGGGGGCTGAGTGCCAGGCATGGCCCTCAGCGGCCCTAGCGCACTTGTCAGCCAGGGAGAAAAGCATGGTGACACTTTCCACATCGTGCGTCACCAGCTTCTCGAGCATCTTCTCATCATGTACCCCCTGACGGAAAGCAGTAATGATAGATGTATTAGAGATACCAGGAATGGTACCTCGTACCTTGGTGAAGCGCGAGATGAAGGCCCGGAGTGACTCTCCAGGTTTCTGCCTCATGGCGTGAAGGTGAGCCTCCACACCGTGCTGCTGGTACGCGCTGGCGAAGTTCGCAGTGAACCTCGCGCAGAGTTCCTCCCAGGATTGAACCGTCCTAGGAGTGAGATTCATGAGCCCTGTCCGGGCTGGCCCGGTCAGGGCTACATGAAAGTAGCTCGCCATTACGGCGTCATTGCCACCGGCCGCGGTGATGGCGGTGACGTACACCTGCAGGAATTCCGACGGGTTAGTGGTACCGTCGTACTTCTCTGGCAGATGCGGGTGGAACTTGGATGGCCATGCCACCGCGCGGAGGTGATCCGCGAGCGCGGCGTAGCCCACCCTAGCCACCAGGGTTCTAGCCTATATCCGAGCATTTCCCGGAAGCTTGGGTGCCGCTGCAACCAAGTCGGCGTTGAGGTTGCGGCCCTCAATGTTGAGGCGACGTTCTCACGCCCTCTCGAGGGAGACGCGGGCGTCTCTACCCGCATGCCTGCGGTTGAGCTCGGCCCGTAGGTCTTCTGTCTACGCACTCCTCACCGTGGGGGAGTGCACGGACGCCGATGCACCGCCCTGGCGCCGGCGGTAGGGTACCCCCGCATTACCAGGCGGAGGTCGTTGCCCAGTCTTTGCAGAACTGGGGGAGGCCTGAGCCAGATGGAGGAGACGGTCAACATCGTCCCGCCACTGCCTCAGGGCGTCTGCCGAAGCAGCAGCCGGAGGGTTGCGAAGCAACTCCCTAGCTGCCGCCAGCGCCCCGCCGCTCGCAGCTTGCGAGGGGGCCTTTGACGGGCGCCCCGACGCTCGCTGGCGGGCAGCATGCGCCGCTGCCGACGGTGGCTACTCCACGGGCACGGTTGCCCATGGCGCAGGCTAGTGAGAGGCACGTGGCGCAGATGACGCCACACCCTCTGCCATCTCCACGTCATCGTCGGGGTGAGAATGCTCCACCACCCGAACCATGAGGACGAGGAAGAGATGAACCAAACACGCGCTAGCTCCCCTACCTGGCGCGCCAAATGTCGTGGTTTGCTAACCCACAGCCGGGTGGCATAGTGCACCCGCCCAAGCCCTAAGGGAGTATGAACTCGAGGGGAAGCTAGCTTAGTTCGATCTCGCCCAAGAACACTATGAACACCAAGGATTTAGAGTGGTTCGGGCCGCCGGAGCGTAATACCCTACGTCCACTGTGTGTTGTATTGCCTGTGCTCCCAAGAGCTTGAGAGCAAGCGTGTGTCCTGAATGGAATGACCTTGTCCTGTACAAGCGAGCGCCTCCCTTTTATATCTCAAGGGAGGCGCGTACATGGCCGTTGAGTCCCCGACAGGTGGGCCCAACAATGAAGTATTAAATACATCTGTAGGAGGCATTAAGGCGTTGCAGGCGACGGAGATCTTGTTCCAGGATCTTCCTGCCTTGTCCACGTGAATCTTCTGACCGGTGTGCTTTGCCCCGTCTTGTCGGAACAGCGTCGGGCTTAGCGTGCGGTGTAGCTTCCGGTAGCCTGCAGCGTAGCTGAACAGGCTGCGTAGCTTGCGGCGTAGGCGATATGATGGAAAGTGTCGTGCCATCGTATCCATTTAATGCAGCGGGGTGTGCTCTACGCGGGCTCGGCGCCTGCGGCTTCACTGTGTACCTCGGTACCACGCGGTGTACAATGAGCCCTGACAAAGGCTGCCCGCGTTCTGCGGCGTCAGAGCACGCCTCAACCACCCGCATTGAATGCGGTAGGTGGGCGAGTCTTCCAGCGGAAGCCTCGCGCCCGTGCCTGCGAGACACGTGGCGGCCCCGGACCCCCCCGGAGGTATACTGGTTCCTTGCGCGTGGGGGGTCCGGACGGACGCGGGGAAGTCCCGGACCCCTATGGGGGGTCCGAGCCCTTGGCTGTAGGTGCAAAGCCACCCTTCCTCGGGGACACGTGGCGTCACCGGACCCGTCCCCAAGTGGGGAACGGGTCCGGGGCCGTTGGTCTGTTGAGGGAAGTTCCGGACCCCAAGGGTCCGGCTGCTCCATCCCTTAGGGCGTAGTTAAGGGTAACTACGTGAGTCCTTCCTTGCTGCAGTAAGAGTGGGTACCCCTGCCACAAGGTACCGACAGTGGTCAATTCCCATGTAGATTTACGTGTTACATTATGTTATTTTAATGATGGCACATCTTGGTAATCTATATTCAAATTTAGGGGTAACTTTGGATTAACTTTTAGATTAAGTGGAATAATTAAATATCGTTGAAAAATAGTCATTATATATATACATATATATAGGGGTTATTTTAGACTTGCCACTGCCAGAAAAACTAGCATTTGTACCGGACGGGAACCCCCTGTTAGTACCGGTTTCACTGCCCGGTACCGCCCCATTGGTACTAAGCGTAGTTTAGTACCGGTTGGTAACACTAACCGGTACTAAACTTTCTGCCACGTTCCAGCTCCTGGCGCGGCAGGTTAGTACCGGTTAGTTTTACCAACCCGTACTAAGTGTTTTTTGGTTTGTTTTCTTTTAATTATATTTCTCCTCTTTTCATTTTAGTTTTAGTTAATTAGTATTCATAATTCGTAGCCATTTGCGTATTTGTATTCATATCCAGCATTCATATATATTGTTCGCGCAAAATAAAAACAATTATATATACATATTATATAGATATACACTTCATTAATTACAAGTACTTATAATATAGTAGTGCAATTTGGAGTACAAAAATATTTACAAGTATCCATGATCATTAGTTTTTTCTGACAAGTATCCAAAAAGGAGAATAATACTAGACATCGTCGTTGTTGTCGCCCCCGCGTTTGTTTCTATCAAGTCGACCCACGCTTATCCTTTGATCCGAATAAAATTCTCCTTTTCGATTTATGACCTCATCTAGCAGGAATCCACTGAGTGATTCTTGAATTGCCCTGATTCTTTCAAGTCTGTCAAGTGCAAACACCAAAATTTAGGGCAGGAAACCGGTACTAACAGGGGGTTCCCGTCCGGTACAAATGCTAGTTTTTCTGGCAGTGGGCAAGTCTAAAATAACCCCTATATATATGTATATATATATAATGACTATTTTTCAACGATATTTAATTATTCCACTTAATCTAAAAGTTAATCCAAAGTTACCCCTAAATTTGAATATAGATTACCAAGATGTGCCATCATTAAAATAACATAATGTAACACGTAAATCTACATGGGAATTGACCACTATCGGTACCTTGTGGCAGGGGTACCCACTCTTACTGCAGCAAGGAAGGACTCACGTAGTTACCCTTAACTACGCCCTAAGGGATGGAGCAGCCGGACCCTTGGGGTCCGTAACTTCCCTCACCAGACCAACGGCCCCGGACCCGTTCCCACTTGGGGACGGGTCCGGTGACGCCACGTGTCCCCGAGGAAGGGTGGCTTCGCACCTACAGCCAAGGGCTCGGACCCCCCATAGGGGTCCGGGACTTCCCCGCGTCCGTCCGGACCCCCCACGCGCAAGGAACCAGTATACCTCCGGGGGGGTCCGGGGCCGCCACGTGTCTCGCAGGCACGGGCGCGAGGCTTCCGCTGGAAGACTCGCCCACCTACCGCATTCAATGCGGGTGGTTGAGGCGTGCTCTGATGCCGCAGAACGCGGGCAGCCTTTGTCAGGGCTCATTGTACACCGCGTGGTACCGAGGTACACAGTGAAGCCGCAGGCGCCGAGCCCGCGCAGAGCACACCCCGCTGCATTAAATGGATACGATGGCACGACACTTTCCATCATATCGCCTACGCCGCAAGCTACGCAGCCCGTTCAGCTACACTGCAGGCTACCGGAAGCTACACCGCACGCTAAGCCCGACGTCGTTCCGACAAGACGGGGCAAAGCACACCGGTCAGAAGATTCACGTGGACAAGGCAGGAAGATCCTGGAACAAGATCTCCGTCGCCTGCAACGCTTTAATGCCTCCTACAGATGTATTTAATACTTCATTGTTGGGCCCACCTGTCGGGGACCCAACGGCCATGTACGTGCCTCCCTTGAGATATAAAAGGGAGGCGCTCGCTTGTACAGGACAAGGTCATTCCATTCAGGACACACGCTTGCTCTCAAGCTCTTGGGAGCACAGGCAATACAACACACAGTGGACGTAGGGTATTACGCTCCGGCGGCCCGAACCACTCTAAATCCTTGGTGTTCATAGTGTTCTTGGGCGAGATCGAACTAAGCTAGCTTCCCCTCGAGTTCATACTCCCTTAGGGCTTGGGCGGGTGCACTATGCCACCCGGCTGTGGGTTAGCAAACCACGACATTTGGCGCGCCAGGTAGGGGAGCTAGCGCGTGTTTGGTTCATCTCTTCCTCGTCCTCATGGTTCGGGTGGTGGAGCACTCTCACCCCGACGACGATGTGGAGATGGCAGAGGGTGTGGCGTCATCTGCGCCACGTGCCTCTCGCCAGCCTGCACCATGGGCAACCGTGCCCGTGGAGCAGCCACCGTCGGCAGCGGCGCATGCTGCCCGCCAGCGAGCGTCGGGGCGCCCGTCAAAGGCCCCCTCGCAAGCTGCGAGCGGCGGGGGCGCTGGCGGCAGCTAGGGAGTTGCTTCGCAACCCTCCGGCTGCTGCTTCGGCAGACGCCCTGAGGCAGTGGCGGGACGATGTTGACCGTCTCCTCCATCTGGCTCAGGCCTCCCCCAGTTCTGCAAAGACTGGGCAACGACCTCCGCCTGGTAATGCGGGGGTACCCTACCACCGGCGCCAGGGCGGTGCATCGGCGTCCGTGCACTCCCCCACGGTGAGGAGTGCGTAGACAGAAGACCTACGGGCCGAGCTCAACCGCAGGCATGCGGGTAGAGACGCCCGCATCTCCCTCGAGAGGGCGTGAGAACGCCGCCTCAACATTGAGGGCCGCAACCTCAACGCCGACTTGGTTGCAGCGGCACCCAAGCTTCCGGGAAATGCTCGGATACAGGCTGGAACCCTGGTGGCTGGGGTGGGCTGCGCCGCGCTCGCGGATCACCTCCGCGCGGTGGCATGGCCATCCAAGTTCCATCCGCATCTGCCAGAGAAGTACGACGGTACCACTAACCCGTCGGAATTCCTGCAGGTGTACGTCACCGCCATCACCGCGGCCGGTGGCAATGACGCCGTAATGGCGAGCTACTTTCATGTAGCCCTGACTGGGCCAGCCCGGACTTGGCTCATGAATCTCACTCCTAGGACGGTTCAATCCTGGGAGGAACTCTGCGCGAGGTTCACTGCGAACTTCGCCAGCGCGTACCAGCAGCACGGTGTGGAGGCTCACCTTCACGCCATGAGGCAGAAACCTGGAGAGTCACTCCGGGCCTTCATCTCGCGCTTCACCAAGGTACGAGGTACCATTCCTGGTATCTCTAATACATCTATCATTACTGCTTTCCGTCAGGGGGTACGTGATGAGAAGATGCTCGAGAAGCTGGTGACGCACGATGTGGAAAGTGTCACCATGCTTTTCTCCCTGGCTGACAAGTGCGCTAGGGCCGCTGAGGGCCGTGCCTGGCACTCAGCCCCCCGAGACGGAGCCGCTGAGGCTGGCGGCTCCGGAGCTACCGTCCAGGGTGGTGGCAAGAAGAAGAAGAACAAGAACCGCGGGAACGGGGGGGCCGCAAGCTGGAGCCCCAGTTGCTGCGGCAGCAGCACCAGCTGCAGCAGCGGCAGCTGGGGGCCAGAACGCGAATGGTAAGCGCCCGCACCCGCAGGGTGGCAACGGTAGTTCATGCCCAGTGCATCCCACCGCTCGCCACAGCGCTACTGACTGCTGCGAGATCCAGAAACTCGCGAAGCGGATCAGTGGGCGGCGTGAGCAGTCCTCCAAGGACGGTTCACCCCCTCCTCGCCAGCGGGCTGGCAGGGAGAAAGCCTCCAACAGTGAGGCCACTACCGTCGACAAGGAGCTGGGGTACTAATCCCCCGCTGGGGAGCTGAAGGGCTTGTACGGCCCCGACAACTCCAACTCCGACGGCGAGGAGTGCCGCAAGAAGCTGTACGTGATGTACGGCGGAAGCTGGGAGCTAGTCTCCCGCCGGGACGTGAAGACCCTTCGCCGAGAGGTCCTCTCGGCGAGGCCGGGGGTCCCGAAGGCGGCGCCCCATCAAAGATGGAGGAACACCACCATCTCCTTTGGGCCGTCTGACTGCCCGGAGAACATGGCTGGGGCCGGTATACTAACGATAATTACCGCCCCTGTCATAGCCAACATCAGGCTCTACCACGTGCTGATCGACGGCGGAGCTGGTCTCAACGTCATCAGCTATGCTGCGTTCAAGCAGCTGCAGATCCCGGAGTCCAAGCTGACTCCCTCTCGCCCATTCTCTGGAGTGGGCCCACATCCGGTGTTCCCTCTGGGGAGCATCAATTTGCTGGTCACATTCGGGTCCGAGGATAACTTCCGCACAGAGAGCATCCTGTTCGATGTTGCGGAAGTGAACCTCCCGTTCAATGCCATCATTGGCAGGTCGGCGCTCTACCGCTTCATGGCCATTGCCCACTACGGGTATTTGGTCATGAAGATGCCTTCCCCTGCTGGTGTCCTCACCGTGTGGGGAGACCGCACCGCTGCAGTCGCCGCAGTTGAGAAACTGCATGCTCTGGGGGCAGAGGCTATGCGTACTGAGGAGGACCCGTCCACCTCGCGAGCCAAGGGACCTGCAAAGGTACCAAGGGTTCAACCGTCCGACCCGGACGATGTGCCCGTGAAGACCGTACAGGTCGGAGCGGACTCCTCCAAGACCACCCGCATCGCGGGGAACCTGGAGGAGAAATAGGAAGATGCGCTCGTCGCTTTCCTCCGGGCAAATGTGGACGTGTTCGCCTGGGAACCGTCACAGATGCCCAAGAGACCCAGGGAAGTGATCGAGCACCATCTGAAGATCTACCCCGACGCCGAGCTAGTGTGCCAGAAACCTTGGAAGCAGTCTGTGGAGCGTCAGAACTTCATCCATGAAGAAGTCCATAAGCTGCTACACGCTGGCTTCGTCGAGGAGGTCCACCACCCTTAGTGGTTGGCCAATCCGGTCGTCATCCCGAAGGCCAACAGGAAGCTTCGGATGTGCATCGACTATACCAGCCTCAACAAGGCATGTCCCAGAGACCCCTATCGCCTTCCACGTATCGATCAGATCGTGGACTCCACCTCTGGGTGTGACCTTTTGTCTTTTCTAGACTCTTATTCTGGTTTCCACCAGATACAAATGTCTATAGAGGATAGGAAGCATACTGCTTTTGTAACAGTGGATGGACTTTATTGTTATATTGTCATGCCATATGGACTACGGAATGCTTTACCCATGTTTGTACGAGCTACGAACAAAACCTTTTGTAATCTAATTAGAGACATAGTTGAGGTGTATGTCGATGACATCATGGTCAAGACTAAGATAGGGTCAACACTAGTTGAGGACCTGTCCCTTGTTTTCAACCGGCTGCGCACCACCCGCACGAAGCTGAATCTTGAGAAGTGCGTCTTCGGCGTCTCGGCAGGGAGGCTGCTGGGTTTTCTGGTCTCACATCGAGGCATCGAGGTAAACCCAGCCAAGATCAAGGCGATCGAGGCGATGAGGCCTCCCGCCTACATCAAGGACGTCCAGAAGCTCACCGGGTCCTTGGCTGCTCTTAGCCGCTTCATCTCGAGGCTGGCTGAGAGGGCTCTCCCCTTCTTCATGCTATTGAGGAGGTCTGGTCCATTTTCTTGGACTGAAGAGGCTGAACAACCTTCCAGGAACTGAAGCAGCATCTCACCTCACTGCCAATATTGGTGGCTCCAGAGCCAGGTGAGACGTTGTTTCTGTATCTTGCTGCGTCCGCAGAGGCGGTCAGCATGGTGCTGGTCACTAAGAGGACTGAGCAAGTCTGCCAGGGGAACACCAGGGTTCCCCCGGCCTAGGATGAAGAGCCGGACCCCGGACATGGGGGTCCGGCAGCCAAGTTACTGACTGAAGGTTCGGACCCCGAGCATGGGGGTCTGGAAGAGCCTCAACCCAGTGGGAACCTAGAACCGCTGAGGGCCCAAGGACCTGACGTGGTGGGCAAGGGTGAGCTGGACCCGGTAACCAGGGTCCGAACCATCCAGAAGCTGGTCTACTATGTTAGTGAAGTCCTCCACGAGGCAAAGGCCAGGTATCTTGAGATGCATAACCGTATCTATGCTATACTTATTGCGTCTAGGAAACTGCGCCATTACTTTCAGGCACACCGAGTTGTCGTGGTGACCTCTTATCCGCTAAGAGCGATCCTACACAACTCCAACGCCACGGGCAACATCGCCAAGTGGGCAGCAGAGCTAGCTGAGTTCCAGCTAGACTTCCAGCCCCGCCATGCAGTCAAAAGCCAAATCCTGGCTGACTTCATAGCGGAATGGACTCCTTCACCAAGCAATTCTGGGGGTCTGGACCTCAACGCCGGACCCCCGGAGCCGGAAGTCAGGACACCAGTCTTCACCGAGCCCCACTGGACACTCTTCTTCGATGGGTGTGGTCCTCATCGACCCAAACGGAGATCAGCTAAAGTACATAGTGCACCTTGAGTTCAAGGCCACCAACAACATGGTGGAGTACGAGGCTCTGATCTTTGGCCTGACATAAGCCCTGTCTTTGGGGATCCGACAACTTTTGGTGAAAGGAGACTCCCAGCTGATCATCAAGCAGGTCCGTGGGGATTGTAGCTGCAACAATCGCCAGCTCGCGGCATACCTCATTCACGTGAGGAATCTCGAGAAGGACTTCGACGCCTTGGAACTACAACATGTTCCCCGCGAATTCAACTCAGCGGCAGATGACCTCTCGACGAGGGCATCTACTTGGGCACCCATGCTTGAGGGCGTCTTCGAAAGATGGCTGCTGAAACCTACCGCCCGGCCTGCCGAGCCGGGTGAAGGGGATCATGCTAGCACCTCGAAGCTAGCGGTCCCGGCGGTATTCCATCCGTGGTGCCCACCTAGGGTTGTGTGTGCTGTTGAGGATCCTGGAGACCTCATAGAGCCACTCCCACCTGCTCAGGGAGGTCCCGATGCACGAATCTCTGAGATCCGGGACTACCTGAAAGACAACATCCTTCCTGATGATGATGTAGCTGCTGAGCACATAGTGCGATTGGCTAAATGCTACGCGGTGGTAGAAGAGGATCTCTACCGCCGTGGCGCCAATGGTATCCTCATGCGGTGCATTTCTCAGGAAGAGGGCCGCGACTTGCTCGCGGAGATCCATGGAGGCGAATGTGGAAACCATTCCTCATCTCACACGCTCGTCGGTAAAGCCTTTTGGCATGGCTTCTACTGGCCGACAGCGCTCCAAGATGCAGCTGATCTGGTAAGATCCTGCAAAGCATGCCAGTTCCATGCAAAACAAATACACACACCGGCTCAAGCTCTGCAAATGATCCCGCCCTCATGGCCATTCGCCATTTGGGGTGTGGATATCCTAGAGCCGTTCCCCCGGGCCGTCGGCGGGTACCGGTTCCTCTACGTCGCCATTGACAAATTCACCAAGTGGCCGGAAGTTACCCCTGTGGTGAACATCACCAAAAAGTCAGCAGTCGCATTCCTCAAGTCCATTGTGTGCAGATTTGGCGTCCCAAACCGCATCATCATGGACAATGGGACCCAATTCAAAAGCAGACTCTTCCAAGAGTACTGCAAGGACATCTCCATCCAGCTATGCTTTGCGTCCATGGCACACCCCCACAGCAATGGATAGGTTGAGAGAGTGAATGCAGAGATCCTTATGGGACTCAAGACCCGCACCTACAACTGCTTGAAGAAGCATGGTGCAAAGTGGGTTGGTGAGCTTCCGTGCGTGCTATGGGGCAATCGGACCACACCCAACCGAGCCACCGGGGAGACTCCATTCTTCCTGGTCTATGGGGCCGAAGCATGCCTTCCCCCAGAAATCCACCTGGGCTCACCACGGGTCTAGGACTTTGATGAATCCATGCAGGAACAACTGCGGCGTGACGACGTGGACTTCGTTGAGGAATGAAGGTGGTGAGCTACAATCCGAAATGCACGCTACAACCAGGCGCTCAGGCGCTATCATCAACGATTCATGCACAGTATGGAGCTCCGGGCCGGGGACCTGGTCCTAAGGCGGATCCTGAACCGAGTGGGGCTCCACAAACTCTCCCCTAGCTGGGAAGGACCCTTCAAGGTGACGGAAGTATGCCGGCCCGGATGCGTTCGCCTTTCCACAGAAGAAGGAGTACCGCTGCCCAACCCGTGGAACATAGAGCATCTGCATAAGTTCTACACTTAGGCAGAGCGAGAAATCAATTTTTTCTTTGTAATAAGATAGAATTAACGCGCGGCCCAGAGCAGTGGAGGTACATCCTCATAAACCCGGCCTCTGGCATCCATCGCGCAAGCCATGTATATCAAGTTGCAAAGGAAAGATCTTCTCCCAGCTCTGTCTTTGTGTCAATATTTCATTTCGCATTTCGATTCACATTTCGATTTGCGAGCTTTTCCTTTACTAACCCCCGCGCGGACTCCCACTCTTGTCGCTGCAACTAAGATCCGTATTGAGTTGCTGGGCTACCGTACAGGTCCGAACCCCCTCGCTGCTGGGAGAGGGGTCCGGACCCCTGGGGACCCGCTCTGGAGAGAGGGTGCTTGTTTCTTGGGGTGGTCCGGAGTTCCATGTAGCCGCTTAGCCGGTTCCATACACAAAGCCTACACGCTCCACCACCCTGTAACGAGTGCTCTAGTATCCGGAGCCGGGTAACTGAGGGCCCGGACCTCGTTCCAGCTCGAGAGTTGGCTTCCTAAGTCCTACACGGCAGGTCCAGCTCCATATCTCAAAGGATCGAGTATGGCAGAATGGCCTCACCCACTGATAGGGGGGGTCCGGGACACTGGGAACCGGATCCGGTGAAGCAGTGCTTGTTTCCTGGAGTGGTCCGGAGTCCTGTGTAGCCGCTTAGCCTGGTTCAGTACCCTAAGCCTACACACTCCACCACTCTGTAACGAGCATCATGCTTCCTGGACCTATGTACCCGGAGCTCTGGACCTCATGCTAGCTTGGGGGCCGGTTCAGAATAGGTCCCGCAGGCCCACAACTAAGCTTTGGCTTTGAGTGGAATGCAGGTTAAGCCATGCTGGTGGTAGCCAGCCTCAACAATTGAGCCTACCTACTAGGGGGCCCGGGCATCTGCTTTAAAGTTTTATGCAGATCGAGGTCCAGACTCGGTGGAAGACAAACGCAAACAATTGAGCCTGTCTCCCAGGGGGCCGGGGCGTTCACTTTCGACTCTGCATGCGTCAAACAGCTAAGTTGCAGTTTATTCTACTATCCCAGCGAGTTTGATTTTTCTCCCTGTAGTTTATTCTACTATTCAGGGAATAAGTCACTTGTTCGAAATCTGTCCGACACCCAAGAGAGGCTCAATGGTAGCCAGACCCAAGCAACTGAGTCTACCTACCAGGGGGTCCGGGACGTCTGATCGGCTCGGATGGCAGATAGGCTCCAGCAACCGAACCTATCTACCAGGGGGCCAGGGCGCCGAAGGTTGCATACGACAAAAGCAATACAAGTGACAAACAGCTAAGTTGCTTTTACATTCACAAATACAATGTTTTTACATTCACAAAAGCAAAGCAAAAATCTACTACTACGATAGCCAGCTGTGCAGGTGCTCCGCTCAGGGATCTGCAGGCTCCCGCTTGAAGTAGGCAGCGACAAAGTCGATGACCTCCCGCACGCTTTCCCGAGCGGGGGCGTCCGTCTCTGCCACTGGACCTTCGATGACGGGGGCCAGCAAGATGGCGGGGTCGTGGCTCCGAAGGAAGGTCAAGATGTGCTCCGCCACCATCCGGATCAACTCACGGCCCTCGGTTTCGAGGTGGCCGACGAGGACCTGATCCAGGCGCCGAAGTTTCTCTGCTGTGGAGTCCAGCACTGGGAAGGCATCGGCGAGCGAAGCTGGGGGCCCCGCCACTTGGATCGGGCTCATCCCAAGGGGCACCAGAGCTGAGCTTAATACGCCTGCTAGTCGGTGATCCGCTGGATCCCCACGCGCTGCTCCTCCTGCAGCTTCTGAACCGCCTCTCCGAATGCCTTTTGCACCCGGGCATCCAGTGCCGCCTCAGCCGCCTCCAGCTGGCGTGTCCTCTCTTGGAGCGCGGTCTCCCTCTTCGCCACGAACTCCTTGAGGAACTTGAGGGCATCGCGCTGGCGCTCAAGTTCCTTCTCAAAGCTGTCTGAGAGGGCTTCCCACCGTGCCAGGGACTTCCTCCCCTCCTCGAGCTCCATCTCAGGGGCAGCTTGCTCGCTAGCGGTCTCCTGCATTTTCTCGTGCCATCCATGTAGGGTCTCGGAGAGTTCGTCGAGCTCTTGCTTGCGGGCCTCGAGACCCTAGCTGCACGACCCGAGCTCGGACCTCTGGGCCGCGAGGCTCACCTCCGCCTAGGCAACATCCTCCTCCCGCAGCGCCACGGTCTTCTCCCGTCCTGCCACCACGAGCTCCTGGTCGAACACCTGCCGAAGTTTGGCCCAGTAGGTCTCTAGGTCGGCCTCGAGCTCGGCCCGAGTGGTGGCGGCACGGGAGGCCTCGGCTCTTGTGCGCTCCTCCGAACAGAGGTGCCAGTCGCCAAGATGCTGGCGCTCACTCTCCAGGGCCGCCCACTCCCGCCGGAATGCCGCTTCGGTGGTGCCAGTCGCCTCTTCAATCATCCGTTGGAGCCGGACCAGCACCCGGGGGAGAGGGATCGCATCCTCCTCAGAGGGACCCCGCAGAAGCTGCCTACCAGAAACTGCCTCCAGCCCCTCTGCTATAGTTTGGGAGCTGGGGGAGGAAGCATCTGGCGTACCTGCTGCGGAGCCCGAAGTACTCGCCGTCGCCAAGCTAGGTGCCAATGTGTCCGCCGCTGTGACCGAGATCTCCGGGGCAGCCACGTTGGGCGTCGCTGCGCCTGGCAACGGCATGTCCACCGCCGCCGCTGCGGCCTCGGGACCTTCAACGTCGGGTGCTGCTTCGCCTGACACCGGCATGTCCGCCGCCGCCGCTGTGGCCTCGGGACCCGCAACGTCAGGCACTGCCTCGCCTGGCACCCGCGCATCCGCCGCCGCCGCCGCTGAGTCGAGCGCTCCCGGGGCTCCTACATCCACCGTCGCTCCCGCTGTCGCCGATGAGGACCTGGCTGCCTCAGCCGACACCCCCACCGACGCCGCCGAGGCATCGGTCGCCTGGGCTTCCGTGGGGACCTCCGTGGTGGTTCGAGGTGTCGGGCCGGAGCCGGTTGGAGTTGACGTCCCGGCGGTACCCGGCTCGGCAGCCTGATGAGGGCCACCAGCCCTGGCACTGGAGCTGGCATCTGGGGAGGCAGCTGCAGCGGAAGTGCTGCTTGGGCGAGGAGCCCTGGCCAACAAAGAGAAGAAGCTCTTCAGCAAAAAGTGAAGCACTGGGAATAAAAAGGAGAGAACAGAAGAACACTCACCTCGAACCCCCAGGCTTCCAGTGCCCACGGAGGCTGGGCGATCGCTGTTGTGGTGGTGGCGGGTGCTGCTGCTGCTGGTCCGGAGGTGGTGGCGGCGCTGACTGCTGCTGCTGCCGCCGAGGAGAGCCATGATCCGGCGGTGGCGGCGTGGCTACATCAGGGATCCCGTGTGGGACGGAGCCCCGGGAGCTACCCTGGCCCGTGTCCCCGGTGGTCCTTTGACACTTGACGGCGGGCTCCGTGACTGGTGTCCCGTCGCTGCGGTGCAACCTGCGCCGGCTTGCCTCCACCCGCGGGGCACCGGAACTGCTACGGGCCTGGCTAGGACCGCACAGACCAGAGCTGCCAGCCATGGTCTCCTTGCCCTTGGCAGAAGGGCCAGAATCCGCGCCGCTCGGTGCGGCCCTGTTTAGCGGACATCCCAGGGATCCAGACCCCACAGTCTTGGTCGCCTCCCAATGGGCGCGGCACCAGACCGCTGTCGTCCAGGGTCGGCAGGGTGGCCAGCACTGCAGACCTCAGCCTCGAGTCCTCGTACAGGGGAATGATGCCCGGTGGGAGGATCAGGTGCTCCGGGATGAAGCCTTCTCCCGTCATCGCCCGCACCAGGACCTCCAGGCCTTGTTGGGTCAGATCGCTCCCCTCCCCGCGCTGGGTCCTGCTGCAATCGTTGGGGCCGGTGAAGCTCCAAGCAGGACGCGGCTGCTGCTTCAGGGCGGTGATCTGGCGCTTCAAGAAGTCACCGAGCACGTGCAACGAGGTCAGGCCGCCTTCCGCCAGCGACCTGATCTTGCTCAGCACGGGCTCGAACGCCGCCGGTAGGGACGGCTTGGCCCTCCAGGACTGGCGGTCGGAGGCGGGTCCCCCGGTCGGGATGGCGAGGCGATCGTTGGCTTCGGTGAAGGAGATCACCCACTCCTTGCGCCAATCCTCCCACTTTCCGCTAGCAAGGCCGGGAATGTAGGGCGTCGATGGGTTGCTCCTCGTTTGGAAGTAGAACGCCCCCACTTCATTCTTGCCCTTCCCAGACGCCACCAGGACGAAGAAGTGGTGGAAGAGGATGGTGCAGGGTCGCACCCCCACAAACATCTCACAGAGGTGGACGAAGATCGACACCAGGAGGATGGAGTGGGGCGTGAGGTGCTGGAGTTGGAGGCCGAAATCCTCCAGCAGCAGCAGCAAGAACGAAGAGATCGGCAACCCCACGCCGGTGGAAATGTACAGATTATCGAGGGGAACTGAGCCCGCTCTAACTCCCCAGGCTGCCTCCTGTGCGCTCCACCCGAGCAGGCGGCGCACCATGTCGAGCTCCGCCTCGGTCTGGTACCGGCGGGGGCGAACAATGGATGCCATTTGGATGTGGGTGCGAGGAGCAATCTACGCAGGAGAGCAAGGGGAGAGAAGGCTTGAAGGCAAAGGGGCGCAAAGGCTTGGAAGAAAGAGGGCAGATACAGAAAAAGTAACCGCAGCCTGCGGCATCGGCCTTTAAGACGCCTGATCCACCCGGCGCGCCCCGAAACCGTCGCTGGAAGCCAAGCAACGCTCACGCCTGGTGTTAGCCGCCCAGTCCATGTCATGGGGGCCTAGGCCCACCTGTCAGGAGAAGCGGGTAACCAACAGAGGTGTGAAAAGTCGAGACTAGAACCGTCGCGCACGCGCAGAGCCAGGCGGAAGACGAACTGACGCGCCCGTACGGGCGCTGACATGGTCAGACCCTCCGGAAACCACGCCGGCAGTAAAGGGTTCCTTTTACCCAAGCGGCAGTAATGCCGAGCGTCGTACGTGTGACTAGGCATACCACTGTGCGTGGGAGCCTTACGTCAGTAAGCCGTGGCGACGTGGTGGGCCCAATGACAGCCAAGGCTGGACAAGACTCTTACAGCGCGCGCAGATGAACGCTAAAAGCTTCAAGTTACTCGGAGCTTGGCGGCAGCAGTGGCCCCACCTGCGGGTTCGTGGCCTCTCCCGAGGTGGGCCCGGGGGCCACTGTCGGTACCCTGTGGCAGGGGTACCCACTCTTGCTGCAGCAAGGAAGGACTCGCGTAGTTACCCTTAACTACGCCCTAAGGGACGGAGCAGCCGGACCCCTGGGGTCCGGAACTTCCCTCACCAGGCCAACGGCCCAGACCCGTTCCCCACTGGGGACAGGTCTGGTGACGCCACGTGTCCCCGAGGAAGGGTGGCTCCGCACCTACAGCCAAGGGCTCGGACCCCCCATAGGGGTCCGGGACCTCCCGCGTCCGTCCGGACCCCCAACGCGCAAGGAAACAGTATACCGCTGGGGGGTCCGGAGGCGCGGGCGCGAGGCTTCCGCTGGAAGACTCGCCCACCTACCGCATTCAATGCGGATGGTTGAGGCGTGCTCTGACGCCGCAAAACGCGGGCAGCCTTTGTCAGGGCTCACTGTACACCGCGTGGTACCGAGGTACATAGTGAAGCCGCAGGCGCCGAGCCCGCGTAGAGCACGCCCCGCTGCATTAAATGGATACGACGGCACGGCACCTTCCATCATATCATCTACGCCACAAGCTACGCAGCCCATTCAGCTACGCTGCAGGCTACCGGAAGCTACACCGCACGCTAAGCCCGACGCCGTTCCGACAAGACGGGTCAAGACGGGTCAAAGCACGCCGGTCAGAAGATTCACGTGGACAAGGCAGGAAGATCCTGGAACAAGATCTCCGTCGCCTGCAACGCCTTAATGTCTCCTACAGCATGTATTTAATACTTCATTGTTGGGCCCACCTGTCGGGGACCCAACGGCCATGTACGCGCGTCCCTTGAGATATAAAAGGGAGGCGCTCGCTAGTACAGGACAAGGTCATTCCATTCAGGACACACGCTTGCTCTCAAGCTCTTGGGAGCACAGGCAATACAACACACAATGGACGTAGGGTATTACGCTCCGGCGGCCCGAACCACTCTAAATCCTTGGTGTTCATAGTGTTCTTGGGCGAGATCGAACTAAGCTAGCTTCCCCTCGAGTTCATACTCCCTTAGGGCTTGGGCGGGTGCACTACGCCACCCGGCTGTGGGTTAGCAAATCACGACAACCACATATATCATTATAAAGTCCACATGGGAATTAATTAACCACATGTATCATTATAAAATCTACTTGGGAATTAACCACATATAGGTCAAACTAAGGCTATAAAGTAATTATATTGCTATCTAAAGCTTATTACAACCGAATAAAGATAAGTATGTATCTATATGAGTATTGCGTTATATACTTAATAAATGAGAGAGAGAGAAAGAGAGAGAGAGAGAGCAAGCAGTAATCTTGATTCTATGGGCCTATTTTCTATCCTTATGTTTATAATACTTACATCTCTTATAATTACTGACAGTGAGCTGTGTGTGGAAGCATGAGTTGATGGACTAGTAATAACACGTGGTATGTGTATCACTATATCTGTGCTAGATATATGCCTAATGATTGGTAAAAAATGTCCTTAGAGGTAAACAATAATGTTCCAAAAGATCGTTTTGTCCGTAGTAATTAAGAGCCAACCTATCTTAAGAAATTGATAATATGCAGGGTTTTGGTTGTTTCAAAGAGAAACTTTAAACAGTTTGCCCTTCCTGTAAAAGTTCCTGATAATATATGCACACTTTGATCTAAAATTTCATTAGCATTGTACTGTTGGACGTTGGCTTAGGCCATGTACGTACATGCTTACACACAACAAGGTTTATTTTATGTAGGGATCGCAATCTGGCGGAATTTTCTATATCCCCGTGCATGTCGCCAACTATATATATACTCCTACCGGCCCATGTAAACGTATCAAGCAAAATGGCTGCTAAGATAGCTCTCCTCGCACTTATGGTCTCCTTCCTCGCCGCAGCTCAGGCCGCCCATGGCCGCCACGCCGAACGCCGCGGCTTTCGCGCCACCTTGATCCGCCGCACCAAGACCGCCAACATCAACTTCACGGAGGCCGCTCGTCAGTCTCACCACCGGCTGTCAATGCTCGCCTCCCGGCGGCTCGACGCGGCCTCGAGCCACATGAATGGAAAGACACCGCTGCGGATGGACGGCGACGGTGGTGCCTATGACATGGACTTCTCCATCGGCACGCCACCGCAGAACCTAACGGCCCTCGCCGACACCGGCAGCGACCTCATCTGGACCAAGTGCGGCGCCTGCGCGTCGTGCGCGCCGCAGGGCACCCCTTCCTACTACCCGAACAAGTCGTCGACATTCTCCCAGCTCCCGTGCTCCGATCCTCTCTGCGGCGCCCTCAAGTCCGATAAGCTCGCGACGTGCCCTGCCAGCGGCGCGGAGTGCGACTACACGTACTCCTATGGCCTCGAGGACGGCGACACCTTCACCCAGGGCTACCTCGCCAGCGAAACCATCACTCTCGGCGGCGCCGCCGCGCCGGGCGTGGGCTTCGGGTGCACCAACGTGTCGGAGGGCGAGTACGGGAAGAGCTCCTCCGGCCTCGTCGGGCTCGGCCGCGGGCCGCTGTCCCTCGTCTCCCAGCTCAACGCCGGCGCCTTCTCGTACTGCCTCACCAGCGACGCCTCCAAGGCCAGCCCTCTCCTGTTCGGCTCGATGGCCGGCTTGTCGGGCTCCGGCGTCCAGTCCACCGGGATCCTCACCTCCACCTCCAGCACCTTCTACACCGTGAGCCTCGAGAGCATCTCCATCGGCTCGGCGACGACTCCCGGGACCCGCGACGGCGTCGTGTTCGACTCCGGCACCACGCTGACGTTCCTCTCGGAGCCGGCCTACTCGCAGGCGAAGGCGGCGGTGCTGTCGCAGACGAACCTTGCCCGGGCGCCGGACAGGGACGGGTTCGAGGCGTGCTTCTTCGAGCAATCCGGCGGTGGCGGCGACCCCGCGGCGGCCGTGCCGGCGATGTTGCTCCACTTCGACGGCGGCGCCGACATGACCCTGCAGCTGCTCAACTATTTCGTGGACGTGGGCGACGGCGTGGCGTGCTGGGTCGTGCAGAGGTCTCCCACCCTGTCCATCATCGGGAACATCATGCAGATGGACTTCCACGTCCGGTACGACGTCGACAACTCGGTGCTGTCGTTCCAGCCGGCGGACTGCGAGAGCCTCCAAGGGAGTGCGGCCTCGGTCTCGGCGGCTCCTCTCGTAGCAAAATTCCAGGGCATTCTCCTGCTGGCAGCGTTGCATTTTTTGTATGCTGCGTTCCAGGCGTGCAGTTAATAGTAGACTAGTGGCAGGGAAAAACTACTAGAAACGTATTTGAATTGTCGGTCATGATGTTGTGTTGTGTAATCAGTTACCGCGCAGACAATAATTTAATTTGAGAAAATTAAAGGACAAATAAATATACATGGCCTAACAATTAATAAGCTAGCTCTCAACTTTATTGATCTGATTATGTACAGCTTAGAAACCACTACTCCCTTCATTGTATATATCTATGGAACAAAAACTTTTGAAAAGACTTCTCACCAGATTAGAAACACCGAACCTCTCACGTTAGACCTACTTGTCAGAATTGAAAAGGATGGAGAGGGATGCAGACCCATAAAAATAGGTTGTTACACAATAGTTCTGCCAGAAACTAAAACATTTTTTCTCACAGCTGCCCTCGCTTACCCACCCGTAACCCGTGTTTCTTTCTCAAATCTTGCAAAAATCATAACTCCTCCATCTCATCTCTTTCCTTCTGCGCGTTTCCCTTTCCCTTCGTCCCCATACACACCACCGCTCCCCGCCTTGTACACCGGCACCGCCCTTGTGATGCCCGCCAAACTACAAGGTTTCTCCCATGATATAATGGCTTAAATGTGTTGCAATAGGCCCAAAATGGTTGCAATAGGCGCAATTGCAACACAATCACTTGGTAAAAAGTGGTGGAAAGTACCTCCGTAGTCTAAAGTTGCACCATCAAATTCATTTTGGCGTTGCAAGGATATACGGATTGCAACATAATGAGGTGTGGCAATTAACAACTAATGTAACGTTTGTGTTGGTGGTAACAAAACACTAATGCAACGCATGTGGTGTTGCCCTAGGTGGTAGTTGCATGGTATCCCAAGTGTTGCAGTATGCGTATTGGCAACGAAAATTGGTGTTGCAAACAAACATACTGCCAGACTGCCACGCACCATAAAATGGTAATAATAGAACCCTTTATTGCCATGCTCGTAGATTGGTTTATATACACGGCTCGGCAGAGGCTGCGCACGCGCTCGCAGATCCCTGGCGTTTTAAGGCTGCGGCGACGGCAAGACGGCAACGAGGTGTTTGGGTCAATGGTGTGCGTTTGGTGCTCGGCAGGTGTTCGGCGGAATGCCGTGGAGGCCTTGGTGCGTCGCAAACGCGGCGGCGCGAAGTCAGCAAAGACCCAAGCGGTGGCATGGCAACGGTTTCAGTTTGGATCCACGATGGTCGGGTTCGTGCGCGTGTGAGCACTTGGGTAGCCGAGATGCGGCGCGGTCATCGGCACCCCGGCCGGCCGGACGGGGCACGGACGCAGGCACGGGCACCTGGGAAGCTAGGGCCACGACAGGATCGGCGGCGCTCGGGGCGGGACAGCGACGGGCCGCGTCGGTAGGGCGTACGGCGGAACAACTCGGCTCGGCAAGAACTCTGCCGGGCATGGCAAAAGGCTCGGCCTTTTGGGCTAGGTAGAGCACATCGAGGGCAAGGCGGAACTGGGAATAGGTACAGAACCACGGCAAGGTGGGTGCGCGTTCGAGCGCAGAATGCACACTACTACAGAAACGGTGATTTGTCCCGGTTGGGAAACCCCTATTGTCCCGGTTTCCCAACCGGGAACACTAGGCCGGGACAAAAGGGGTGCCTTTTTGTCCCGAGTCTGGCAACCGGGACAAAAAGCACCCTTTTGTCCCGGTTGGTAACACCAACCGGGACAAAAGGGGCTGCCAGCGCCACGTGCCTGGCGCACTCTTTTGTTCCGGTTGGTATTACCAACCGGGACAAAAAGTCCATTTTTTTTTGTTTCTCTTTTCTCAATTCTTTTTCTATTTCAATTATACTTTTACATTTCAATTAAACTTATGTATTAGAATTCAGTGTGTAAGATCTCCACTAATATATACATATATATAGTTATTTATATAATATTTGTCCTAGATAGTTTCCATATATAAACATATATATATGCACATATATATTATTGGAGGGCTTAAATATATAATACATACATACTCATAAATAGAAATATAATACATACACACACATATATTTACATAGGTATATTCATTCTTAATTATATATATACGCGTATATTATCGTATTTGCTGCAATTGTTAATGTGAGATTGTCCATCATAGTAGAATTCATCTTTTGGATCGAGGACTTGCTCAACAATAAATCCGGACAATTGTTTTTGAATCACCATAATCTTTTCCTCCGGTATGAGTTTATCGCGCATCTCCTCGACCTATGGAAAAGGGGGATAATTAATTTCGACTAATTAAAATACGAGTTCAAACATTAACAAGTTTTTAACTTACTTCCTCCTCCCAATCTGCCAAGGCCTTTGGAGGACCTACCAGACCGTGGATGTTCTCGCATACATAGTATGCGCATAAATTAGTGTCTTGTTTCTGCCTCATACACTTTAAGAGAGAAGAAATTATCAGGTATTTACATGAATATATAATAAAACTAATGAAACATGCAACGAATCATCCAAGTGCGTACTGCAAAATCTGTCTTGATCTTCAATTCCTTGTCCAATTTGCCTGGATGATTTTTAGCGACTTGTTTCCAAACCCTGTGCATGATTAGAACAATTATAGTCAAGTAGCAAAGCGATTCAAATTATCGGTCATCGACGAAGTAGTGGTAGAATTACTTTTCATCATGTTAAGAAGATCTTCATATTGTTCTGGATTTCTCCTCAATGAGTCCATAACCATGAGTATGCTCTTCTCGGGAATTATGACAATTAGGACCCAGTGTTCACTGCAAGATTATACGGAGGTAGTTCTTCGTAGTTAAGGTTTAAACAATTCGATTACAGAATAGAAAGAGTTAGACGGAAGGAATCACTCACGCAAAGTTGTAAGGAAACAATATCATTTGCTTGTTGTGATGAATGCTTATGTACTTGAATAAGTTTTGGAATATCTCATCGGAATTGTCGCGTAGAAGCCTCCAATTACAAGTAATTGGGTCGATGAAGCCAAGGTGAGAGTATCACTTTCTCCTGCAAGTTTGTATCTCCATTCTACATGATACCGAATAAATCAAGGGATCAATATGTTGAGATCATGCAAAACAATACGTAAGGAGAGTAAAATACTTACAGAACCTACAAGCCGACCATAGAGATGTCGATGTCCTCCTGATGGAATAGTTGGTAAACTTCTTCCCAGTTTGTCCATATAATGGCCTCCCCCTGTAAGAAATCGTCATATTTAATCTTTCCGCCCTGCATGAAGATGCAATCGGCCATCGCACGCATGTAGTGCTGGTGCAGCTTATACATTTGCGTTCGAAGCACGGACACTACTTCGGTGGGTACAAGAGATTTGCCCAGCTCATACGTCCATTTGACGATCACATCGACCTTTGGAATATCTTCTCCCCCTGCAATCTGAGCCGCCGTCAGGTTTGATTCTTTCAAAAATGTAACAAAGTCTTGTTGTTGCGTCGTCTGTCCCACTACGAGAGGCTCTATTGATTGTTTCTTCTAGGCTCCGAGCTGTGGAATGTCGGACGACGACGACGACTTTGATTGTCTCTTCTTTTTCTCAGTAGTTTTGATAATTGTGCGGTCATAGTCTGAAGGGGGATCTCTTGGAATGAATTCTCTCTTATTTGCTTTGCATATTCCCTTAAAAAATTTCAAATCTCCCAGATTTATCACTTTCTCGGGCTCCGGCTTCGGCTTCGGCTTGAAGTGCTCTTTAACTCTTTCAGTAGTCCTCCGATCGCATTCTTCAATACTTAGGTCCCAGGGTTTAATAGGAGGCTCCTTAGTTTTTTTTCTTCTTTTCCTTCTTCTTTGGAGGCTCCTTTGCCGGTGCAGCTACCTTCTTTGGCGGCGGCTGTTTCTGCTTCTTTGCCGGCGGCGGAGGGGGTGACCATGGAGGCGACGGTGACGCTTGAGTGTTCATCGGTGCATGAGATGATGGTGATGGAGAATGTGCCGGTGAACCTTGCCGAGACAGTGCTGCCCTTGGGGAGTTTTGTGGAGATGACGGCCTTGAAGAGGCATGCTGAGATGCCTGTCTTGGTGTTCGATCATTCGACTTTAGGACAATGTAGCGCTTATCCCATAGGATGTAGCCATGAATGGCTTCTGCTAGTGTCCTCTCCCCATCGCCTCCAGAAATATCAAGCTCGAGCGTCTCCCAACCCTGGCATACCTGCTCCACGCCAACTCTTGTATATCCTGCCAAAATTTACTGCGCGTGGTACACGTCGCCTGGTTGGGTTGGCATGGTGGTACCATACGCAACAGTGAACATTAAGTTCTTAATGGCAGTCTGCAGGTCACAAGGTGTCCGCTGGATGATCTCATCCACTGGAAATCGATGCGGGGCCGTCACTTTAACTGCGGCCTGGATCCCCGTTGGCTCGACGGTGACGTCTGTGGAAGCGCAGCTGCTTTTCCGTTGAGACAGATGATCGGCTGCGACAATAGGCTCTGGAGGCACCGGTTGCGCTTGCTGTTGCTGGCTCATTGCTATGGCCACTTGGCGTTGAACCTCTTCCTCCAGTCTTTGATCGTGTGACATGAGTCATTCCTCTAGCCTTCGCAAGTGCTCCCGCTCATCATTCTTTCTTCTTTGCCGGCTTCTATATGATTCAATGTAATCCCTGAACCCATACTTCCACGGAACTACGCCTTTGCCTCTTGTGCGGCCCGGATGCTCTGGATTCCCAAGGGCGTAAGTTAGCTCGTCCCTCTCTCTATCCGACTGGAATGTTCCCTCGGCCGCTGCTTGTATGGCCTCCTGTAGTCTCTGGGCTGCTAGCTGGATGTTTGGCATATAGATGCAGGCCCTAGTCAATGGGTCCAAGCTTCTCCCATGACCATAAAATCAAGTCCTTGACCTTTCAAGCCAGTTCATGGTAGCAGGTTGGATGCCTATGTCAAGCAGATCCTGCTCCATCTTCTCCCATTTGGGTATTGCAAGCTTGTAGCCTCCTTGGCCTAGAGTGTGATGGTACACATTCTTCGAGGCATTGTCTTTGGCCTTCTGCACCTTCTGAAGCCCAAGCTCTGAAGACTTGTATTCCACAAATGCATCCCAGTGACCACTGAGCTTTTCGAGCTCGCCGGTAAACACGGGCGTGGTTCCAGTCTTGATATATTTCTTCATCAAAGTTTTCTTGAATGATTGCAGCTGTTCGGCCATCTTGCTCAGGGTCCAGCACTTGCATATCTCTTCGGATTCAGCTGGAACCGTGAAGTTTTTCTCAAGCTCCTGCCAGCATCATTCTTTTTCTCTTTCGAGTACCACATCTTGTTCCTCGCTTGGATTGGAAGCTTTCCATAGCCTGAAGCTGATCGGGATGTGGTCCCTGACAATACATCCGGATTGTCTTATGAATTTTTTGGCGGCAGCTTCTGGAGCGATCGGTTCGCCATCTGGACCAACTTCCGTTATAATGAACCACCCTTCTAGTTTTTTTGTCGGGCCTCACTTCGTCTTTTTCTGTTGAGACGATGATCCAGACGGCTATAAAAAAATATTCATAGTATTCATATAGATTCAGATGAAAATATGATTTTCAATACAAGTAAGTATAGTTGTGATATGTACATTATCACTTTGTCCACCAGCAGCGTCATCCTGAATAGATGGTGCATCAATTCCATCACCGGACATATTCCGGACATATTCAAATATATGTCGGTATTGCTGCCATCATCAGCTTGTTCAGGGGCATCTCCTTGACCTTCGGCAATCATATTCAACAGGAACTGTTCGTCTTCCGCGTCTGTGTGTCGCGGGTCCATCGTAACTAAAATATGAATACAAATAAAACCCTTAAGAAAATTCTCTAAATAATCCACATATTTAGATCGGTAACGATCGGAAACTATCGGAAACGATTCGGTCGGTATCGGTAACTATCGGAAACTATCGGAAATGATTCGGTCGGTATCGGTAACGATCGGAAACTATCGGAAACGATTCGGTCGGGATCGGTAACGATTGGAAACTATCGGAAACGTTTGTGTGCTAGCGCGAGTTTGCGAGCTCGAGAAGTAATATAAATGACATAATTAAATAATAAATACATGATACAATAAAATATTTGAATGACATAATTAAAGAATAAATACATGATAAATTGAACTCTTTGGATGACATAAAAAATAATAAATACATGATAAATTAAAGTCTTTGAATGACATAATTAAATATTGAATACATCATAATAGAAATTCTCTCTAATTCTATATTTCCTTCTCTATTTCTCTCTAAATTCTCTCTAATAATATATCCATAATTCGTCGCTAATAATATATCCAAAATTGAATTCTTATAATATATCCAAAATTGAATTATAATAATATATCAAAAATTGAATTCTAATAATATTTCCATAATTAAATTCTAATAATATATCCAAAATTGAATTCTAATAATATTTCCATAATTGAATTCTACTAATATATCTATAATTGAATTCTAATAATATAACCAAAATTGAAATATAATAATATTTGCACAAAATTTGCACCTAATTCTAATAATTGAATTCTGCTTAATATATAATAAATAAAATTAACACCTAATTCACTAAAATTTGCACAAAATTTAGGGTTTGGGGGCCGGGTGGCGTCGGCCCACGATCGGCGCCGTTTTCACCTAATGCAGCTCGGGGCGAGGTCGGGACGGCGAGCTCGGGGCCGCGCACGGGCGAGGAGGAGGTCGAGGATGACGACGGCGCAAGCGGCGCGGCGGTGGACGACGGGCGCGAGTGGGGATGAAGGGCCTTTTGTCCTGGGTCGTGGCTTCACCCGGGACAAAAGGTGATTTTGGGAGGGCCGGGAAAATTCCGAGCCCGCGGCCCACCTTTAGTCCCGGGTAGATCTACCACCCGGGACAAAAGGAGCCCATTTTCCCTCATTCCCGCCAAATCTTATGTTTATTTTTGTTTCTTTTTACTTCTCTTTTAAAATAGGCTTTCATTTGTTAATTCAGTTAAAAAATTATGATTCCAAAAATTATGGAACAAAATTTCTTATCTCTATATAAACTTGATACAGGCAACAAAAATAATTAATTTTCATTCAAGTGATTGGGTCAACGAAATATCTAACTTTTTTGAAATCATATTTGTTATTTTGACCATGCGAAAATATATTAGGTGAACAAATTTTTTGAAACTATTGCTTTTCGACAGAAAGTGGATTCTATCACGATATTAACAATTAAAAAGTGAATTTTACATAAAATTAAGCAATTTCATGATATTAATGAGTATTGTGTGAGTTTGTGAGATAATGTGTGTGTGTTAGTGAGGTTATGTGTGTTAGTGAGAGAGTATAGTGTGTTAATGTGAATGTAATTTCATGAAATAAATAAAATTAGTTGAGTAATCCATGTTATTGTATGAAAATTATACTTGAGTCTGATAATTAAGTGAAAATTATAAAAAATGATATATATATATAACACATAAAGGATAATGGTACGGTATATATATAATAAAAGTATTCGAATTGTCATTACTTTTGTATATAATGATAGAAACTGATTCAAGTACATGAAAGATTAGCGGTAACAGACTTTCTCTTGACAAATGTCCCTTGATTATGATCACGACGAAAGTATGGAGCATCATCATTGGCTAGTAGGATGCATGGATCAGCATTTACTTCGAAAGGTGGAATGGCAACAAAGTTATTATATTCTTCTGACAAGTCTGTCTTGTCCTCCACTCCAACGATGTTTCTCTTCCCTGATAGAACTATGTATCGCTTAGGCTCATGATCCTTTTGCTTGTTTATCCCCTTCTTTGGCTTGCTGGACATATCTTTAATGTAGAAAACCTGGGCGACATCCTGAGCTAGGACAAACGGCTCGTCTCTATACCCAAGATTGTTGAGATCAACTATTGTCATCCCATACTCATCTTTTGTTACCCCTCCTCCAGATAGCTTAACCCATTGGCAACGAAATAGAGGCACCTTGAAATTGGAACCGTAATCCAGCTCCCATATCTCTTCAATGTAGCCGTAATATGTGTCCTTTTTTCCATTATTGTCTGTGGCATCCATATGAACACCGTTGTTTTGGTTGGTACTCTTTTTATCTTGGGCTATCGTATAAAATGTGTTTCCATTTATCTCGTACCCTTGCTATGTTAAGATATTCCAAGATGGTCCCCTAGCCAATAAGAATAGTTGTTCATTTATATACATGTTATGCATTAGATGCTTCCGCAACCAGCTGCCGAAAGTGTTCATCTGGATCAGTAGCTATCACATACAGAACTCATTTCAATCGAATATCACAGACATAACTCACGTTTACAACATCACATGGATTTAATTATTACATAATCCAAAGGATTGTACTACGAATCTTAGAGTACAAGCCCCTTGGGCTAAAAGAAAACAAACAGAAAGCGGAAATGATATGTAGTCTTCTGGGAAAACTTCATCTTCACAATTCCTCTCCACAGGCAGCTCGGAGTGTAGCTCGAGCCATCCTTCACATCATCTTCCTTTGTCGTCCTGTCTACTCCATCTCTCGGATCCTGCATCTATCAGGCTATCCCCAAGGATGGGATAGGTTCACGTCACCATCCGTATGCAAGATTTATGGTGGATGCAAATGGTAAAAAGGTAATGCCAAGGATAGGCTATGTCTTCCTATGCAAGCAGTATATGTATAAGTCATCCAAAACACCTTTCAACACGGGCAGCTCCGGCAACCCGAACTCCCGGTCTCCTATCTTCCACTACAACTGTCTAGCTGTTATCGGTCGAAACCCACCGGCGAGCAGCGACGGGCAACACGAAGAGCCGGGAGGTTGCTGGGGCACTGACAGGCACTGCTCCCTCGTCGACGGCCCGCAATTCCGTCACGCGCTCGGAGAATGTGTGAAAGCCGGGCGTGCCACCTGACCTATACCCGATCAGGAGGGTGCAGACTGCTCCGAACAGTTTCCTGCGTACAAAGACACGTGTAAATGTAAGTCCGAGCCGTGGTTGGCTCCCCGGGACGACTCTTGCATCGGCTTTAAAGAGCCGATCGAGTCCCGGTGTCAGATGGGATTTGATTGTATCCAGATATGATAAATAAAGCAAATAACTATGAAACTGCTTCAATTAAATCTAATTAATCTAATCCACGATGGTAACAGCTTCACTGCTAGATCGGAACATCCTACACGTGACTAGGCCTAATGAATGTAATAGACAACTGAACCGTAACCCAAAACAGAGGCCTAAGAACTATCAAGAGCCGATTCCCGGAACAGTCCCTATTAAGGCTAAGATAAAGCATCTACCACACCACCGGATCATCCAATCCGTTTGCAAGGCCTAACCTAGCAGATATTACGCAAACTCTTAACAAAAGAGCAAACCATAACAGATCAGATCTACTAAACATAAAAGAAGCAGGGTGTTGCCTCTGTGCAACTAATTCTATGCGACAAGAACTAGCATAAGATTAAAACGTGACTGCACAGAGACAACATGATATTCATAGATGATAAGCAACGAGGCACAATGGATCTACTAAAAGCCATGCTACGAACATCAGGATAACTAGTATTACTCGCCATCAAAAACGCTTCAGTACGAGTAATACCAAGGTAAAAGCAAGAACAATGCTGCCCTGATCGCGAGAAGCGATCAGGGCGACATGGCACTTACTTGGATGAAACCCTAGGATTAGGGGTGGCGATGCGCCGAGAGTTGTTGTTTGTGAGACGTGATGACGCTCTCCTTCATGAATAACAAAGGATACATATTTATAGTCCGGAGACTTGGGAAACAATCTAAACTAATCTTGTCCCGATTGGACTCTATCTCTAATCTTAAACTAAATCTAAGAATACACGGCCCATGTGGCCCAGATGCTCACGCAGGAGCCGATTTACAAGTCTTCTTCAATCTTCTGCTTTAAGCCCATCTTGCTTTCAGCCCATAAATTAATCCTATTAATTTATGGCGATAACACATGCCCCCTGGTTTTGGCAATGATAGTTCCAAAACCAATCCGTCGCTTCATCTTCCCGTTAATGCTCATTAAACACACTGCAACCACCAAGGAAGATGCAATGTCTCTGCAACTGGCTCCTCGTAGAACGTGAAAACTGCCGATCCATCTTCCATCTTTTCGCTATTTAACCTCGTCCTGAATCGGCTCTTCTTCACAGCAAAACTCCTTCTTCCTCCCAAAGCCAGTAGCGCAGAAACCAATCCTTCACCAGCCATGGCCATCTCTTCTTCCTCCGGCTCCAACTGTTTTGGAGATTCCTCTTCTTCCTCCTCTCCTGCTTCTTCTTCCTCCCTCTCGGCTTCCTCCATCGACTCTATCCCAGAGAGCTGAGAGCCGACCCCCGAGTGGGACCCAACAGCAGCCTATGAGGCGCTGGCTCCTCTTCACTGGGATGCAGAGGAGTTCGACTGAGGGAGAGGAGGACCTCCAGTTCCTTTTCCAAGAGGAACTGGAGAGCAGCGAAGACGACGCCTTCTCCTGGGAAGGAGCCGACTCCTCCGAAGAGATCGGCTCCCCTTCCAGCGACGACACGGCAGCAGGAGGGAACCCCCACCAATTCCTCCAAGCCCCCACGGAGGGAAGCGAAGAAGAAAGCAGCGGCAGCGGCAGGCGAAGCAGCAGCAGCACCGAAGACGACGGCAGCAGCAGCAGTGACGATGGCGATGACGACGACGACAACGACGACGACGGCGGAGATGCACCGTCGCGAAGCCCGAAGCGCCATAGGCATTCAGACACCTACGACTGGTAGGTAGCATCGTAGGGGTAGGATCACAAAGCCGAAGAATCGATTCCTTTGTAAAAATCGGCTTTCCTTGTAATAAATTTCTCTTTAATGAAATCGAATTTTCTTCAATTCCGTGTGTCTCATTTACTTTCTAAAAAACCGATGGCAACGCATCAGGCTTCTATAAATATCCAAGAGCCAACGAATTTCAAACTAGGAGCAACCCGCACAAGAGTAGAATATCGCTTCCAGCTTGAATCGAACTCGACGAACTCTCAAATTCGAGTTTAATTCGAAAACCAAACTCTACAAATCCGAGCAAGAACTCTCCAAGCAGCCGGAATTCGAATCAGAGCCTACAGCAATCAAACCCTAAGTCAACAGATCTGAACCATGGCAGATTCTGCAACTCAGACAACAAGCTCCGCAACTGATGATACGGCAATCTGCGGCCTGAAGGTAATATTCGGCCTAATCCTTTAGTTTTCTTCAGCTTACCAAGCTTCTGAAACTAAAACTCTGAACATGACACCATACGCATACTTCTGAATTTCTGAACTTCAGGTGTCAAACATCCTTCTGCCGCATCCCTCCGGTCCAAAATCTTTCTGTCTTGGCCCACAAACCCATGAAAATCCCATAGATTTGATTTCTTGCGAAGCAAATAGGATCCCTTTTGCTAGTCAAAACATCGATCTGAACCTCTGGGCTGACTGCTTAAGAGCCTGGCCTAATCCACCTGAGAGCTGGATTACATGGTACAACAGAGTAGCAAAAGCTCACATGCCCTTGTGGCAAGATTTGAACATAGCCGATGCACTTAGCTTATCACTGTCACCCCTTGACAAAGATGAAAATCTTCTGAAAACCATCGGCTATTTCTGGTCTGATGCTCTGAATTGTTTCCTCTTTGGTCATGGACCCATGACCATTACTCTGCTGGATGTTATCATGATCACTGGCCTAGACATTAGTTCTCCTAACCCTGCTGCTCACAAAATGGCAGAAGTCCTTTCCAAACTTTCTTCCAAAGTCAACTGCACAAACTGGGGAACTTACATGAGTCAGTACATGAAAACAAAAGGTCCAGTGACTGAGAAGGAACACACAGCCTTCTTAAATCTTTGGCTAGAGCACTTCATCTTTTGTGGTCCTTCCTTAGCTCCAACTAAGAACTATCTTCCCTTGGCCTACCACCTGGCCCATGGTAATCACACCGGTCTAGACAAACTCTTCCTTGGAGAAATTTACAGATATCTCCATTTGACGACATCTAACCTGCTTAACCACAAGAAACTGAGAACTGGAGGCCCTTGGTGGTTCATTCAGTTGTGGGCACAACTGTACTTCCAGCATCATATTCCCAACTTCCAAGGCCTGACCAAGAACTCCTTCCCTGATGAGAGTGGCAAACCAATCAGATGTACTAGTTACGGCCAAGCTTTGTTCAGTCTCCCTGGCAGTAAACTAAATTCAGCAGATGCAGCAAACTGGTTTAGAGTCTTCTACAAAGGACTAGATAATCCTCTCTACTTCCCATTTACTGAATCTGAATCCTTTGAGAACCCAACTGCTTTCAGATTAGATAACTTTGCCGATGACGATAGCACTCGGCATCTATATTCTTTGATGATTCGACCCGGCTTCCTCCCTGTTGGCATCAGCACTTCTAATAGGATTATCAAGCCAGGTTATGAATCTTACCAGCCAGTCATAGCAGCTCGACAATTTGGCCTAGGACAGGTCCCTCCCCACTTCCATATTCACCACTTGGTGGAGAGCAGAGCCGATCTGCCTGATGGTCTCACCAGCTCAAGATGCTACAGCATGTTTGATAATCTCCACATTCCAATACCAGCCGATCTGTCTTTCACCTCCTCATCAATCGGCTTTGATACTTGGTGGAACATGTGGAAAACTTATGTCTTCAGAAAAGCTCTAGGTCCTCGACTGCAGCAAATCGATCTTGAATATGTAATCCATGAGGAAGAGGTACTGAATTTATGCATTCATCCTTCTAAGTCCTCCATCCTTTGCATGACTAATCTTGCTCATTCTGTTAACAGCAACAAGATGGTCCAGATCCTACGACCATCACTGGGGAGCCATTCCACTTTCTTCCAACTGCTCCTGATGTACTCTTCTGCAAAGGGTCACCACCAATGAAGAAAGTGATAATAACTGTTCAGCCAGACTTACTCCAGTCGGTTTCCAAGCGACGACAAACTTCTGCAAGCGTTGCCCCCCCCCCCCCGAGTCTTGACCAAGAAAAGGAAGATGATCACGAGGCGTGTCATCAAGAAACCAGTACCATCTTCTCCGAGTCCATCAGAGTTCAACACCAACCAGGTAACTCATCATTCAAGAACTTTTCTTTATTTCATACATATGTACCCTGGTTGACTATAATTCTATTTTCAGGATGCAGCTGAAGACATCCCCAATGCAGAAAGCCAAGTACAACATGGGATGACTGCTACTCCTGATGCACTGACGGAGACAAACGAAGAACAAGCCGATGCAGTAAATGTTCTTGACGTCAACACTAGCTCTAACAGGACAGTTGCTCTTGAACCGTCCAACACCTCTTCTTCAGAACAGGTAACATTCCAAAACCAATTCTGAACCAGTCGATAGCTTCATAAATGCATCTTGTTCTAACTCCAGATATGTCCATAGGACTTTGACATTTCAGGCTTACTTTCCTTTGACCCTGTATCACTGGGTCTGACTGTCCCTGGAGCAGAGACATCATCTTTGGAGCAATCAGCTAACTTGGCACATCAGCTTCAACTCATCAAGGACCTACTATCTGCTCCAATCACTGCTCTGGTTGATGATTCCAGCAAGATAAAGAACATCTTCGAGCAAATAGAATCCCAACTCCCGGAGCCATTGCAAATCAAACTCTAGCTAGCCAGCAACCTTCCATTCTTTTGGATAGAAGTGAATAAAGCACAACAAAGGATGAAAGCACGTCGCTCTCAAGCTTCTCTGAAAGCTGATATTACCCAAAAGTGCAAGGCCCTTAACCAGAAGAAGGCAACTCTAGATATCAAAGTCGACGTGTCTGCCAACATGAATCGACTCGACCTCCTGAAGAAAGAGCTGGCGGAACTCGAAGAAAAGGTCCGCACCACCAAGGAACTCATCCAGGCCGAGGAAACCTCCATTGCAAACTCCAAACAAGAAACCCAGGAAATAGCCGAGCAGATACAAGCAGAGTTTGCAGAGATCAGCACCTTAAGTCGGCAGATAGTTACAGGCAATGACAAGGATGACGAAGCGATTGTAGCACGGGCAGATGCCGTCCGCACAGAAGCCATCCACGCCATAGAAGAATTCCTGAACCAGTAGATAGGCTCAAGAGAGAATTAGTACTACCTGTTAACCTGAAACTTGCAACTGTCTTAAAACATCTTAAGTCGATGGTTACACATCGGCTGTTCGCTTCTCATATATATTTTTTACCCGGCCAACTCAACGTGTTGGCCTATCTTTTTTCTTTTTTTTATTTTTTTTACCGGCCAACTCAACGTGTTGGCCTGTCTCTTTTTTTTTTACCGGCCAACTCAACGTGTTGGCCTATTACACTGCAGCCAGATGGATCTCATCGGCTTTTCGTTACTTGCCTTCCCACATGCTCGGGAAATACTTCTTGAGATGTTGGCCATTGACAGCAACAGGAAACTTGACGCCGTCCAATTCCTCGAGCATGTACGCATTCCTAGACAAGACCTGATCAACCTTGTACGGCCCATGCCAAGTTGGAGACCATTTACCAAACTTTTTATCTTTAGTTCCCAACGGCAATACTGCCTCCCAAACCAAGTCTCCCACCTGGAAATCCTTAGGCTTGACCTTCTTGTTGTATGCACGAGCAACTTTAGTCTTATTTTCCTTGATCTTTTCCAGCGACCAAAGCCTTAGCTCTGTCAGGTCCTCCACATTATCGTTCATCAAGGCTGCATACTATTCAGCAGATAGATCATTCTGAAACTCAACACGCCTTGATCCGGCCGTGATCTCCCATGGTAGCACAGCATCCTGGCCGTAGACTAGATGGTACGGCGACGTCTTGGTGGACCCATGACACGAAATACGATATGCCCACAAAGCTTCTAATAACACCTCATGCCAGCGCCTAGGATATTCATCGATCTTTCTCTTTATGAGCTTGATGAGGCTCTGGTTGGATGCTTCAGCCTGTCCATTAGCTTGGGCATAATATGGAGATGATCTGATCATCTTAATCCCCATGTCATTGGCAAACTTTCTGAATTCCTCTGATATAAAGACCGATCTTCCATCGGTCGTAATGGTCTGAGGGATCCCAAATCTGTGGATGATGTGTTCTTTGACAAAGCTGATCACTTCTCTCGATGCTACTGACCTCATAGGCACTGCCTCTACCCACTTTGTGAAATAATCTGTGGCAGCTAAGACCCATTGATGACCCTTGCTAGACGACGGGTTGATCTGTCCAATCATGTCAATGCCCCAACCTCTGAATGGCCAGGGTTTGATGATAGGATTCATCACTGATGCTGGCACTATCTGAATTTTGCCAAACCTCTGACATGCCTGACATCCCTTATAATATTTGAAACAATCTTCAAGCATAGTGGGCCAGTAATAACCCGATCGCCTAATCAGCCACTTCATCTTATGAGCCGATTGGTGAGTACCGCAGGCTCCTTCATGAACCTCATGCAAAAGCCGATTTGACTCTGAAGGTCCCAGACATTTAAGTAGTAGTCCTTCCAAGGTCCTGTAGAACATGTCATCCCCTATCAGAACATACTTCATGGCCTTGAGTCTTGTCCTTCTGGGTGCCCCCCGAGCCGAATCCTTCAAGTAATTGAAGATATCGGCTCTCCAGTCTCCGGGTTCTAGAAACTGAACCTCCATGTCGACTCCATCGGCTGCTTCCCTGTACCCGGAAGCCATCTGTGCCAAATCATTGGCTTCATTGTTCAGACTCCTGTGTATCTAGTGGAAATTGATGTACCTAAATTGTGACATCAACTCACGGCACTGCATCCATATCAGAAATAGAGCTTCGCTCTCACATCTATATTCCTCCGTGAGCTGAGAAATCACCAACTTCGAATCTCCTAAAATTTCCACCGCTTCTGCTCCAGCTTCGAGTAGCAATTCCACCCCTTTGCGAACGGCTTCATATTCCACCAAATTATTGGTGCATGGGGCAGTCATTCTGATGGAAAAGGTGTAAGTCGCCCCACGAGGCGACACCAGCAGAATTCCCACACCGCACCCATCATCACAAGCCGATCCATCAAAGAACATAGCCCAAGCATGAATAAATAATGCAGCAATATCAGTGCTGATCCTGTCTGCAACAAGATCCGCCAGTGCTTGTCCTTTGACTGCTTTTGCAGGCTGGTATCGGATATCGAACTCTGACAATGCAAACATCTATTTTCCAAGTCGGCCTTTCAGGACAGGAGCCGACAGCATGTGCTTTATGACATCCGATTTGCATATGACATTTGTTTCCACCGAGAGCGAAATATGGCGAAGCTTTATGCATGTAAAGTATAAGCAAAGACAAAGCTTCTCGATTTCAAGATACCTGGTCTCGGCGTCTAACATGCGTCTGCTGAGGTAGAAAACCACCCTATCTTGGCCGTCATGCTTCTGGACTAGCACCGAAGCAATGGAAGTGTCACCCACGGATAGGTACACGTAGAACGGCCTATCTTGCTGAGGAGGAACCAATACTGGAGGCTTTGACAAATATTCCTTGATTTCATCGAAAGCCTGTTGCTGTTCTGCCCCTCAGCGAAACTCATCATCGGATTTGATCTTCACTAAACCCATAAACGGCTCAATGCGCCCAGACAGATTAGAAATAAATCGCCTGACAAAGTTAATTTTACCGATGAGCTTCTGTAACTCCTTCTTTGTAGTAGGTGGCTTCATCGTCTTCACAGCTTCTTGACTCTTTAGGCCGATCTCTATTCCCCGTTCATGCACCAAGAATCCCAGAAACTGACCGGCCGACACATCGAAAGCGCACTTCTTTGGGTTCATTTTGAGCCCAAACCTCCGAGTCCGCTCCAAAACTTGACGCAGATCTTCTAGATGCCCCCAGCCGATTTGGACTTGACCACAACATCATCAATATAGATCTCTACTAGTTTGCCGATGAGATCATGAAAAATATAATTCATGGCACGCTGGTACGTTGCACCGGCATTTTTCAGTCCAAAGGTCATAACCAAGTACTCAAACAAGCCAACTGCGCCTGGTACTCTGAACGCAGTCTTGTTCACATCTTCTAGGGCCATGAAGATCTAGTTGTAACCAGCATTGCCATCCATAAAACTCATCATTTTGTGGCCGGCAGCTGTGTTGATCAATGTTTTTGCAACAGGCATCGGGTATTCGTCCTTTGGTGTTGCTCTATTGAGATCTCTAAAATCGACGCAAACACACAATCGGCCATCCTTCTTTTGCACCGGTACCACACTGGAGATCCATTCACATACCGGCACGGCCTGATGAACCCAGCATCCAGCATCTTCTCCACCTCTTTCTTAACTTCTTCTAGGACTTCGACCTTCATCTGATGTGCTTGTTGCTGAAACGACCGAAACCCTTTCTTGAGCGGGAGCCGATGCTCGACGATGCTTCTATCCAGTCCGGGCATCTCAGTGTAGTCCCATGCAAAGCAATCCCGGTATTCTTTCAGTAACGCAATCATCTCCTCTCGCAAAGCCGGATCCAACTTCTTGCTAATAAATGTCGGCTGTGGCTTATCCCCAGGACCGATGTCAATCTTTTCCAAATCATCAGCTGATGTGAACCCGTATCCGAGTTTGCCGTCGTCTGAAAAACCAGTTGCGAACGCAAGTGAGTCTTCGTTATCCACAAGATCAGCGGCAAACACAGGGAGATGACAAGAAAAAATATTTGGCCAACCGCACGGGCTGGCCGCTTCCGTAATTCCATTATCATTCGAAACCAAATAGTCGATGAGTGGCCAACTGCCAGAGCAGGCTATCGTGTGTACATGATGTAACGATTCCGAACCCAAACAAAATTTTTCTATTTTTTGGGGCCGATCGCTGGGACCGGCCTCTCTATTTCTATTACACCCCGTGGCATGCCAAGATGCATCTATTCTGTGAGGCCAGTGGATAAGACCAGCCTCAGTTTGTTTTTTGTCGCCTCGATCCGATCACAGTCTTCCAGGGCGATCCCTGAGATCGGCTCTTGTCCTTCCGCATCCCAGGCATTCATATCTGCGAGCGAGACCTCACTGGAATCGTCCGCAGGGACCACTTCTACTTCATCGCCATCCCATTGGACGAGGTACTGATGCATTGTGGAAGGGATACAACAGTTGGCATGAATCCAGTCCCTCCCAAGCAGCACTGTGTATATACTCTTGCTGTTAACGATGAAGAACGATGTTGGTACAGACTTGCGGCCCACTATCAGTTCCACATTAAGAACCCCCATCGCCTTTGATGGCTGTCCATTAAAGTCATTAAGCATCACATTGGTCTTGATCAGATTGGCAGAAGAACGACCCAATCGGCGCAGCACAGAGTATGACATCAGGTTGACTGCGGCACCAGTGTCGACCAACATCCTGTTCACAGGCTTGCCATTGATGAAGCCCTTGAGATATAACCCCTTCAGGTGCTTGTAGCTCTTCTCCTTGGGCTTCTCGAAAATGATTGGCCGTGGGCCGAGATCCAGCTGCGCGATGGCCAATTCCTCCGGTTGGGGTGCCCGAAACTCCGATGGGAGCACGAACACCATGTTCACATCAGCCGATGGCTTCTCATCGGCTTTTGTCTGCTTGGGGCGCCACTCTTTTTTCGGAGGGCGCCTTTCCTCCCTTCGCGGTCGTCTAACTTGCTCCGCGAGATCCGGACGCGCTTTCCTCAGCACGTCGAGGTACTTTGCTTCTGCCTCTTCCAGATTGCGCAAGCGCTGCACCCTGCGCTTCTGTGAGCGATTGAACCCGTCAGGACACCACCGTGGGTGATGGTACCTATCTTCCTCTTCTGGCTCGGAATCACCCCTGGACGGGCGCCTCACATGGTCATCCTGACGCGTTCTGGGCCCTAAGCACCGGAACACCGATGCCTCGTCCTGCTGGCGTCCTCGAGGCCTGCACTCTAGGCAATCATCTATAGTAGGCAATCGGCTCATGCCGGAATTACAGCAATACCTGAAGAACGTGCAGTGCCAGTGGTCGCGTATAGCCTGGTGTCTCCCCAGTGTCCTCCCTGTGCGGTGCTCGTACTCGTCCTCCTCCGATTCGTATCAGCGGCGCAACTTGTACTGGTACTGGTACTTTTCCAGAAACCGATTAGAAGCTGGGAGCTGATTGTGGATGTGACGCACCTACTCTTCGGTCACATGTTGCTGTTCCAGTTCGCGTTCATCCTGCGGCCATTTGCCAGAAGCGGCCTCTCTCCTCTGCTCGTCATGGCGGCGCACGGGTCCCACCATGTTGATCTGGAACGCCAAATCCTGGCCCTTGGATCCAAAATCTGACAGCTCCACCATGTTAGCTTATGGGAAGGACTTTGTGTCAACCTTCATCGTGTGTTGAGCCAGGATTAATCGGCCTTGCTCGATAGCCGATTGGATCTGACGACGCAGCTCCTTGCATTCACCCGTGGCATGAGTGAACGAGTGGTGCCACTTGCAGTACAGCCTCCCCTGCAGCTCTTGTGCCGTCGGTAGCTTATGATTCTCTGGGAGCTTCAGCTGTTTTTCCTTGAGGAGCAAATCGAATATCTGCTCTACTTTGGTCACGTCGAAGTCGAAGCCCTTCACAAGCCCCTGCTGCTTAATCCATTTGCACAGGACAGGGTTTGCCCCCCGAGTCCACTCTGCCACGGCCACTTCTTGCTCTTCACCAGAGTCGTCAGATTTGTCTGCCTGGGCCATGTTTACATGGCGCTTGAACTTGTCCTGGTACAGCTCAGGATGGTAATACTCGTATGCTGTAAGCTTCTGCACCAGGTGCGCCAGAGATGTGAACTCCAACTGAAAAGCCGCATCCTTGATCGGCTTAGCAAGTCCGAGGACAGCCAGATCGACTGCCTCCTTCTCTGTGATGCGCGACGAGTAGCATCGGTTCTTGACTTCTCTGAAGCGCTGTATATACTCCGACACAGTCTCTCCTCGCTTTTGCCTGACCTGGGCGAGGTCGACAATTCCAGCTTCAGCAGCCTACAAATGGTACTGGGTATGGAATTGATCTTCAAGCTACCTCCATGTTCGAATCGAATCCGGAGCCAGTGATGCATACCATCCAAAAGCTGGGCCTGTAAGAGATTGGCCAAAAAACCGAACCCGCAACGGGTCCGACACTGAAATCATCCCAAGCTGCGTTAAGTATCGGCTCACATGCTCGATGGAGCTGGCTCCTTCTGACCCGTTGAACTTGGTGAACTCGGGAAGCCGATACTTGGGCGGCAGTGGGATCAAGTCATAATCACTTGGATATGGCTTCGAATAGCCGATCGCTTTCCTCTTGGGCAGGATGCCGAACTGGTCTCTCAGTATTGCACTGACCTGCTCCACACTAAGAACTCCTAGGGCCGATGGCTCAGCACTCGGCCCAGTAGCGTACTTTGCCAGCCATGCTTGTTTCTCCGCGTCTGCTCCAGAAGCTCCTGGGTTTGCCATCTGCACCAAGCATGTTGGACTTACGCTGTCAGGGATGTAGGCGCACGTGTAGCCGTGTGGAATCTCCTTGGGTGGCTCGGTGAGGAATTGGCCTTCTCCAGGATCGCCGCCGATCTTGTGGACGACGTAGATCGGCGAATTTTGTGGTCTTGGGGCCGCAAACGAGAACGGCAATACCGGTCTAGAATGCAGTGTAGCTTCCTCTGTGTGACTCCCTAGGGTTGGCCCCGATGGAGAGTACTGGTTCTTGATTATCTCCTGGATAACACGATGCGCCATGTGCTCAAGCTCGTTCATCAGGACGCAAGGCCCTGGTGCGCTCCTCTGATGGTACAGACAAGTCCACGTTGTCGAGAGCGCCTTCAGGCGAGAACCCCTTTCACCTGATGCCATGGTTGCGGATCCTCTCAAAAGAGCCGATGAGATCGGCTTCCAGCAGAGCTTTGATCTCATCATACTTCTTCTTGTGTTCAGGAGAGAGCTCTTCATACGTGACGGGCTTGGGAGCGGGTTCTTGATCTTGAGCTCCAGTCATCTCTACGGTGGGCGTTGCTGCTGACGAGTGTCCCACCGGGTGTGCCAGAATGTGTTGTCGATCGAAACCCACCGGCGAGCAGCGACAGGCAACACGAAGAGCCGGGAGGTTGCTGGGGCACTAGCAGGCACTGCTCCCTCGTCGACGGCCCGCAATTCCGTCACGCGCCCGGAGAATGTGTGAAAGCCGGGCGTGCCACCTGACCTATACCCGATCAGGAGGGTGCAGACGTGCTCCGAATAGTTTCCTGCGTACAAAGACACGTGTAAATGTAAGTCCGAGCCGTGGTCGGCTCCCCGAGACGACTCTTGCATCGGCTTTAAAGAGCCGATCGAGTCCCGGTGTCAGATGGGATTTGATTGTATCCAGATATGATAAATAAAGCAAATAACTATGAAACTGCTTCAATTAAATCTAATTAATCTAATCCACGATGGTAACAGCTTCACTGCTAGATCGGAACATCCTACACGTGACTAGGCCTAATGAATGTAACAGACAACTAAACCGTAACCCAAAACAGAGGCCTAAGAACTAGCAAGAGCCGATTCCCGGAACAATCCCTATTAAGGCTAAGATAAAGCATCTACTACACCACCGGATCATCCAACCCGTTTGCAAGGCCTAACCTAGCAGATATTACGCAAACTCTTAAGAAAATAGCAAACCATAACAGATCAGATCTACTAAACATTAAAGAAGCAGGGTGTTGCCTCTGTGCAACTAATTCTATGCGACAAGAACTAGCATAAGATTAAAATGTGACTGCACAGAGACAACATGATATTCATAGATGATAAGCAACGAGGCACAATGGATCTACTAAAAGCCATGCTACGAACATCAGGATAACTAGTATTACTCGCCATCAAAAACGCTTCAGTACGAGTAATACCAAGGTAAAAGCAAGAACAATGCTGCCCTGATCGCGAGAAGCGATCAGGGCGACATGGCACTTACTTGGATGAAACCCTAGGATTAGGGGTGGCGATGCGCCGAGAGTTGTTGTTTGTGAGACGTGATGACGCTCTCCTTCATGAATAACAAAGGATACATATTTATAGTCCGGAGACTTGGGAAACAATCTAAACTAATCTTGTCCCGATTGGACTCTATCTCTAATCTTAAACTAAATCTAAGAATACACGGCCCATGTGGCCCAGATGCTCACGTAGGAGCCGATTTACAAGTCTTCTTCAATCTTCTGCTTTAAGCCCATCTTGCTTTTGGCCCATAAATTAATCCTGTTAATTTATGGCGATAACACTAGCACCAGCCACAGGTGCCCATCACCCATTACATGTGCTCACAGGATCGTGCCCAACACACAATCCCCGGCTCCCGATCCGAAGATCAGGGAAAGGGTCCGCTCGCCCCCGCTGTAACCTAATCACCAACTCCCATATATGTGGAGGCATCTTCCAGCAAGCAAGGACTATCACATATTTATTCTCATACCCCAAATCTCACTCATAGTAGCAATAGCATATCACAATTCATGTCTAAATATGGGAATCAAGGAAATATGGTAAATAAATGGCCATGCAAACTCATCTCATCACACTCAATTTTGGGAGCGTAGCGTATCTAGCAAGCAATGCCTAATAGGTATTCAATCGTGGATAGGCGTGAACCTGATAGGTCTTCGTAGTCTTCCTTGATCTCTGACGTCTTCTAGTCGTCCGATACGTCCTTCTAGGTCCTCCAGGTGTTGAGGTAGTCCTTTTGGATCTTCTGGTCGTTCGGGACGTCGGTCAACTCCTCCACAACAGGACCTAATCGTAACTACGTATAAATACAAGGACCAAAGTGTGAGAATGCACAAAATAGGCTCAAAAGAGATCCAACTCAAAACAAAACCTATTCTAACACGTAGATCATATTTTTAGAAGAATTATGGAACTGGTTTCATATTTTTCGGAGCTCCGGTTGAATTACTGTGAATTTTCTAAGATTAAAGCCTTTTTTGGAATTAATAAATAATTATAGTAAAAGGAAAAACACAGAGGTGACACGTGGTAGCGCCAGAGCGTGCCATGTCAACACGATGACGTCAGCATGACGTCATCATGACATCACCAGAAATGTCAGCTCTACTGCGTCAGCTGTGGGCCCTACTAACGTCACCATTGACCAAGTCAATATTGACCGTTGACTAGTCAACCGAGTCAGTGGGGTCCGCAAGTCAGTGGGTCCCGCTGGTCAGTCTCACATCAGACACTTACAAGCGGGGCCCGTGTGTCAGGTTAAACCAGAAGAAGGGAAAGGGAAAGGTTTACGTCGTTGTCGGGCCGAAAGTGTGCAAGCGACCCAACAAGGCTCGGCTTGGGTTATTGGGTCGGCTCAAGCAGCGGCTTGAAGGCTGTCTTAGGTTTCGCTCAATCTGCGACTCCGTTTAACAGGCCGTCTCGGACTGGCGGCTTGGGCAACGAGGGGCTGGCTCGGTATCAACTCGTTTGGGCCGGAAGCGGCCCAAAAGGTAGAACTCAGCCCTCACTCTCTCGTTCTCTCTCTCACTGGCTCCTGGGGCCGGGGCGTCGGTGCGCCGCTGCCACTGGAAGGCAGGGCCCACGCGTCGGCGGCGTGGTGGGATCGCGTGCGGCAGTGCACAGATCCGGTGCGGCTGTGGCTTGTGCGGGCGTGCGCGCGGGATGAGACCGGGGCGGCGGCGGCGGTGTATGGGGTTCGCTGGCGGCGATCTGTTGGGGCTCGTCCTCCTCGGGCGTCGTCACCTCCTTCGTCCTTGGCTCCTGGTCTTCTCGTGGTGACATCCGGTGATGGCTCCTCGGCGGCGCGTTCGGGCTTCTGGGCGGAGTCCGAGCTCCTTCGTGCTTCATGGCTTCGGCGGCGAGGCAGCAGAGCAATGCGGCGGGGACAAGGTCAAGGAAAGGCGTGGTGTGCACAAGCACGTGTGCGGGTCGTGGCGTGTTCGCGATGTCGCGACGTGGATGTGGCCACGGCGCGACGGTGGCAGCGGCAGAACTTGGCCAGGGGAAGGTCCAAAGGCACGGCCTTCCGGCCCATGCCCGGTGAGGTGTGTGCGCGGCGTGGTGGCGACTTTGTGGCTCGGGTGTGCGAGCTCGCGGAGTGCGGCGTGTGCGCGCGCACCATGCACGATGCGGCCACGGAGAGGCTGTGTCCGTGCATGGCGTGGTCGTGCTCGTCGTGGTGAAGGCATGGCGTGTGCAAGGCCCAAGGAAGGGTGTGGTCCGACAAGCAAACAAGACAAGGCCGAGGCTTCTCCTTGCAGCTGGCTCGGTCATGGACTCTACGGTGTGCACGTGCGAGGTGGAAAAGGATGACATGCGTGTGTGTGGGCACTCGGCTTTGTCGAGGCTGCGACACGGCCATGGCACTCATGGTGTGCCGGCGAACCGGGCCGCGGTGGCGCCAGGCTGCAGCGGGGTTGCGAGGGAGTTGGCATGGCTCCTGCAGAAACAAGGGAATGGGTGCACCTACGGCTTGCTACACAGGAGGTTCATCGGCGGCGTTCCGCGCACGTCGGCAGCAAGACACAAGAAGGGTTCACGGAGCTAGGAACGGCAGCCTACCGGTTCAGGATGGGGATGACGAGAACGATGTAGTGACAAGGTGAGGCCGGGCGAGGTCGCAGCCGTGCCGTGCCGAGCTGCTGCGTTGACGACGGCGTACGGGGCGCAGGCGTGGTGAAGAGGTTCCGGTGGCGATGTCCACCTCACGCCCGGCCCTGGGCGCAGCAGCGGCGTCCCTGGGCGTCAGCATCGCCGGGCGGCGGCTCCTCCTCCTTGGCTTGATGACGATGGCGGTGGTGTGGTCCAGCGCGTCCTCCTCCCTGGGCTCGGCAGCGCGGCCGACTCCTCCTTCTTCTTCCCTACTTCTTCTTCTCTTCCCCCCTCTTTTTCTTCTTCTCCACGACTCCCCTACTCCTCACAGCTCTCTCTCCCTTCCTCTCTGTTCCAGGCAACGGCGGTGGCTAGGGGAAAAGGGGGTGGCATCCCTGGGCTTTATAGGTGAGGCGCGGCTAGGGTTCCGAGGGCACAGACATCGGAGATCGACTGGGCCGGCTCGGCACGGGCATCCGGAGTGCGTGGCGGCATCACAGTGGCTACGGGGCTCAGATGCGCGTGCAGTGGTCAAAAGCAAGAAAAGGAGGCGCGGCGGGGCAGAGCGCGGGCGGCCATTTCGTTGATTTGTCGCGAAGCGGGGGCGAAGAGGGAAGGCACGCGTGGCGCTGGCAAAAAGAAAAGCGGAGCGGCACGTGAGGGGCGGCGTCGCTAGGAAGGGGAAAGGGGAATAGGACCCCCTGGCGGGTGGTTCCAGGCTGGCAGTGACACAGGTGAGAGGGAAAGGTGGCCACGGTGCTGGGCTGGGCTGGCCCCCTCACGAGCTAGGCCGAGCGGGTTGGCGTGGGAAGGTGGGCCAGGCTGGTGTGGGTTCAGGTGTTGGGCTGGCGGGGTTGGACTGGTGGTGCTGGGCTAGTTCAGGCTTAGCAGGCCAGCAGCTAGTATGGATTGGTCTGGGCTGGTTGTGCTGGGTTGGTTTGAGTTAGGGTAGGTCTTGGGTTTGGATATGGGTCGACGAACGGGTCACAGATTCAATTTGAATGGCTAATTTCAAATTAAATCCCACTCAACAAGGTTAGCATTGAATTTAAATTGAGGGGCACACCTCAATTTAAATTCCACACAATTTTCACACAAGAGAAACAAACCCAAATCGAATTCGAGTAAACATGGCAGATGCAATAAAATCCAAACAACTCCAAATTTTCCAATACTATCAAAACATTATCCTTAATTCAAATCAAAGTTTTAATTTACTAGGAATTTAGAGAGGTAGAATTCCTACATAAATGAATTATTTACAGCACCAACACAAAAAATTTTGAAATCTACATTTTTCGACTTTATAACATTCCGAAAAAATCCGGGATGTTATAGTCTCCCCCCTCACGAGAATCTCGTCCCCGAGATTAAAGGGTTACTAGGGTTCTGAAAAGGTGAAGGTCACTGATCCATTTGATTACCGCATTCCAGGTGCGGTGATTGCGAGACATCCACTCGTATCCATCTCATTTTCCTTTAACATCACTGTGTTTCACAGACGTATATCTGGTTTTCTTCACTAGATATCTCAAAACATCCCAAACGTTTTGAGTACATCAGGGGGTCTGGTTCTCCCGATGACTTTTGCTTGGCAAAGTTTCCAAGCTCGTATCCTTATATCCAATTGAGTCCCGTTTAGTCCTTCTGAGTATGCATTAGGCAATAGCCATAATATGGTTCCAAAGCTTTAACACTCATAACGATGTTGTACTTCTTGGGTATCCAGGGTTAACCTGACACCAACTGGAATTTACTGGAATTACCTGAAACGGACCATTGTCTTGGGGCTTCGATCCTCATGATTTCTCTTGGGTATCCAGGGTCAAGCTTGTATGCTTGATCAGGGTCATCATTGTTCTTTCATCATTGTTATCAAGAATTTCTGGCAACCTCTCTTTATTCCTCTTCAGGTGGCAACGCCACAAGAATGAACTTCCTTTTCGTTCAATCATCTATCCCATTGTTTGATTGCTCACAATATTTAAGGACGTATTACTTTTCGACCTTCCAATTTCAGGTCGGTAGGGATTACCATAAGCTTCGTCCTTTACCGAGTTTTCTCAGTTTTCAGCTCCTTTTTCTCCAAATCCGGGGTTTATTCATATATCCATATATCCTTACATCCATCCCGGGTATGGGAATAAGTATAATTCCTTCTTGAGCTGTTCGAGCTCCTCCTGATCTTCTAGTGGTTGGGCTTGGTTACATCTTCATGGAACGCTCTTCAATCTTGTATAGCTCTTATTCCGAGGATTTGGGGTTTACTTCTTGCTTCTTCGCGGGATGTTCGAGATATCTGTAGTGTCTTCGTATTCTATATATACTCTTTATCTCTATTTTTCTTGCTTTGCCTCTTGATGCGAGGTCCTTCGTGATGATCAATTATATGTCGGGTACTTCTCGCGTAGGAGGTGTCCATAGTCCATAATTCCATACCAACTTCTCGTGTTCACTCAGCTTAATCCATACGTTGGTTTAGCACCTTTGGGGAGGTCTTTGTTGTGTGCTAGTGTTATCCAACATCATTACCCGTAAATTATTTTTGGTAGTTGAATGGTCTTCCTCGTCGCTATCCTTGCAGATCCAATGTTCGCATCGCGTTCTTATTCTCCATATCCGAGGGTTAAAGGTTTGCTGATCCTTGTTGTTCTGCGATCTTTAGCAAATCCTATTATCTCACACTCCTATTGCGGATGAGTTGTATTCCATTCTTTGGCTTGCATCTCTTTCTTACTCCCCACTTATCATGGCAAAATGAATTTTATCCTTCCAGTCCAGTAGTTCCGGGGCAATCAGACTTCTTCACTCCAATAGCAATTAACTCGTGGAATCTCTTTTGCCATATGGTTGACTCCAGCACAAAGTCACTCCCGAACTCCATATTTCGTCCTAATCTTGTTCGGGTGACCACTCGTCTTCTTTGATTCCTTAAGCCTTCTGAACCGATACTTGATAGAGCGATCTTGCAATCGCGCTTACTACACTGTTCTTGATCTCGCAGATCTTCATTTGGGTGGCAAATCAGGCAATTATCCGGGATGCACTTCTTATTATTATCAATCCGGGGTACTCCTCAAGGTATCTTCTCTATCTGGTTGTACAATTCTTGCACCCGATGTACGTCCTTAGTCTTCAGGGTTTCCAATCCATTTCAGTTCATCTCTGGGGTTTTTCCGATGTCTTGAGCGTTGATTCGAGGTCTTGAGTTGGTGTTGCTTCTGTTATGGTTGGCTCTCGACATAGTGGTACTTCTTGTTGGCGATTGTTCTTGCTTCGGCTTCTTGACACTATGGAAGGTTGAGTATTGATCTCTTCATTGATTTCTTCCGCATCTTCTCCTTTGACCATATGTCTTCTTTTGTCTTCTCCTTCATCCACCTATCCAAAAGGATCATGGGGAGCTCCAGCAGTCAGGGCTGCGCCTCTGCCTTGCTCCGTAGGTGGGTCAGATGCTTGAGCACGTTCGCATTCCGTGACGGCTGCTTCCTCTTATGCGGCTTCTTCTAAATGTGTTGTCAAACGGCTGGATCTTCAAATTGGCATCTCCTTCGAAGGATAGACTAAAGGATCTATCTTGTCTAAGGGTACGTTACTCACCTCAAGGAGGGTAGTTGACAAATGCACACAATACAAGTCCACTCAATAGGAAGAGGCAATTAAAAATCATAAGAAGCACATTAAGATTCAAGCAATCATACAACAATACAAGACTTACACTCTGGTTATCTCAAGCTTATGACTAAAACTTACAGATAACACCAACTAGCGTGCTACAAGTACATCGTGAGAATCTTACATAAGAGGGTGTCTCCTAACGCAACTGCTTGAATGACTCTAGACTACTCTTGACTGACGGGAACTTACGCCGGAATGGGTCATTGGCAACTAGTATCTTACAACTCTTCTTTATTCCTTGAGTCTCTTCACACGCTCTATACTTCAGAGCAGCGGGGTTCCTTCCATGGCTGCCACATTTGGTTCTTCCCCGGGTAGTCCTCTGGGAAGATTCCGTCGTTGGCGGTGTTGGTCCATGGTTTCTCCTTAGTATCAACTGATGGTGACAAGCTCTCAAGTGGGCAATCCTTTAGGTGAAGCTCTATCAATATCAGTGAAAAGTCCTCCATGATGGTAGGCTGGTATTCCCCAGGCAGCAGGTCCTGCAGCTCTTGCATCTCATCAACTCGAATCGAGTCCGACTCCATCCAAGTCTTCAATGTACGGTCATCCTTGTTCTTCAATAGCTCTATGGATGCGAGGTATGCTTTCTCCATCTTAGCTTGACGTGACTTGAGGTGGACAAGTTCGGTCTCTGCTTGGGCAACCTTGTTTTCTGCGACTATTTGCAGAACTCGTTCCATCGTGACGACTAGATCTTGGTGATGATGGGCGTACGCTGACTTGTGGTTCACCTTCTCCGACATGTCTCTTGTTGTAGCATCATCCATACAGCGCAGACATAAGAGTGGCAGTAGCGTAGGTAAGAGAATCAAGTTGAAGTAGGGGAAAAAGAATCAAGGAATATGTAGAACATAGTTCAAGGCAGTATAGCAATAGACAGAAGTGTTTAGAGAATCCTAATTCTAACGACCATTTCTAAGGGCTCGAGCTACGGGCCGAGTATGCTTTGATACCAACTGAAATAGACCGGGTTCCCGAGAGGAGAACCCGACTCTCTGTATCATCGTAATAGTCCTTGGATCAGTAGCTATCACATACAGAACTCATTTCAATCGAATATCACAGACATAACTCATGTTTACAACATCACATGGATTTAATTATTACATAATCCAAAGGATTGTACTATGAATCTCAGAGTACAAGCCCCTTGGGCTAAAAGAAAACAAACAGAAAGCGGAAACCATATGTAGTCTTCTGGGCAAACTTCATCTTCACAATTCCTCTCCACAGGCAGCTCGGAGTGTAGCTCGGGCCATCCTTCACATCATCTTCCTTTGTCATCATGTCGATTCCATCTCTCAGATCCTGCATCTATCAGGCTATCCCCAAGGACGGGATAGGTTCACGTCACCATCCGAATGCAAGCTTTATGGTGGATGCAAATGGTAAAAAGGTAATGCCAAGGATAGGCTATGTCTTCCTATGCAAGCAGTATATGTATAAGTCATCCAAAACACCTTTCAACACGGGCAGCTCCGGCAACCCGGACTCCCGGTCTCCTATCTTCCACTACAACTGTCTCAACCCTATTTCGGTGTGGGAACTCCTTCTCCCCACACCTCAGCTGCTATCCAAGCAGGAAAAGTAGACTAGTGGGAGGTAGAAAAGTATAAGTGGATCTACCTACAGTGTGGTGCCAGATCCAGAGTTGTACATGACCGAGTATGCGGCTATACGTATAGTTTTCACCCTGCAGGGGTTGTACACCTGTACCCACTCGCACCGTCGCCAGCCGACCCGTCGGCCGACTGACTCCGAGGCACCAGTCAACAAAACTAACGGCTACGGTACCATCCTACTCCCGGTCTGGGGCGCGTCCTCCCACAGAAGGTTGCCCGGGGCTGTGAAGCTATCTAGAATGAAATCTCCATGGATCCTACGATCAAGGGCGATAGGGTCCTGCCCTCTCCCCCTGACACTGAAACACTATCCTCCTGCAATAATGGTGCCGCGCATACATAGCTCGGGCTGGGTCCCCCCTCATAAAGGTTAAGTGGTGTGCATGTTTGACATAGTTCCGTCACTAGGGCCACAAAGTCAAGTCCTTCATCCAGCCGAGGCGAGCGTCTTCATCCAAGTTGGCATTCTGTCAACACGGTCTGCAATCGATACCCATTACAAGTATCTCCAAAACTACACCTCTACTATGTTCCCACATGAACGGTCTAGCACCCGCCACATGTGCCTGTCACCCATTACAGGTGCTAACAGGATAGTGCCCAACACACAATCCCCGGCTTCCGATCCGAAGATCAGGGAAAGGGTCCGCTCGCCCCCGCTGTAACCTAATCACCAACTCCCATATATGTGGAGGCATCTTCCAGCAAGCAAGGACTATCACATATTTATTCCCATACCCCAAATCTCACTCATAGTAGCAATAGCATATCACAATTCATGACTAAATATGGGAATCAAGGAAATACGGTAAATAAATGGCCATGCAAACTCATCTCATCAGACTCAATTTTGGGAGCGTAGCGTATCTAGCAAGCATTGCCTAATAGGTATTTAATCGTGGACGGGCGTGAACCTGATAGGTCTTCATAGTCTTCCTTGATCTTTGATGTCTTTTAGTCGTCCGGTACGTCCTTCTAGGTCCTCTGGGTGTTAAGGTAGTCCTTCTGGATCTTCTGGTCATCCGGGACGTCGATCAACTCCTCCACATCAGGACCTATCGTAATTACGTATAAATACAAGGAACAAAGTGCGAGAATTCACAAAACAGGCTCAAAAGAGATCCAACTCACAACAAAACCTATTCTAACATGTAGATCATATTTTTAGAAGAATTATGGAACTGGTTTCATATTTTTCGGAGCTCCGGTTGAATTACTATGAATTTTCTAAGATTAAAGCCTTTTCTGGAATTAATAAATAATTATCGTAAAAGGAAAAACACAGAGGTGACACATGGCAGCGCCAGAGCATGCCACATCAGTACGATGATGTCATCATGACATCACCAGAAATGTCAGCTCTGCTGCGTCAGTTGTGGGCCCTGCTGACGTCAGCGTTGCCAAGTCAACGTTGACCGTTGACCGGTCAAGCGGGTCAGTGGGTCCCGCAGGGCAGTCTCACATCAAACACTTACAAGTGGGGCCCGCGTGTCAGGTTAAACCAGAAGAAGGGAAAGGGAAAGGTTTACGTCGTTGTCGGGCCGAAAGTGTGCAAGCAACCCAACAAGGCTCGACTTGGGTTATTGGGTCGGCTCAAGCAGCGGCTTGAAGGCTGGCTTAGGTTTGGCTCGATCTGCGACTCCGTTTAACAGGCCGGCTCGGACTAGCGGCTTGGGTCACGAGGGGCTGGCCCGGTTTCAGCTCGTTTGGGCCGGAAGAGGCCCAGCAGGTAGCGCTCAGCCCTCACTCTCTCGTTCTCTCTCGTTCTCTCTCTCTCTCTGGCTCCTGGGGCCGATGCGTCGGTGCGCCGCTGCCAATGGCAGGCGGGGCCCGCGCGTCGGCGGCACGGAGGGATCGCGTGCGGCAGCGCATGGATCCGGTGCGGCTGTGGCTTGTGCGGGCGTGCGCGCGGGATGAGACCGGGGCGGCGGCGGCGGAGTAGTGGGGCTCGCCGGCGGCAATCTGTCCCGACGGGGCTCGTCCTCCTCGGGCGTCATCACCTCCTCCGTCCTTGGCTCCTGGTCTTCTCGTGGCGGCGTCCGACGACGGCTCCTCGGCGGCGCGTTCGGGCTTCTGGGCGGAGTCCGGGCTCCTTCGTGCTTCACAACTTCGGCGGCGAGGCAGCAGAGCAACGTGGCGGGGACAAGGTTAAGGAAAGGTGTGGTGTGCACAGAACAGCGGCGACGGCATCGCACGGCACGGCGTGCCAAGGCCATGACGCGTTGGCAGTGGCAGCAGGGCCAAAAGGCGTGGCCTTTGTGTCGGGCGAGGCCGAGGCGCGGGTGTGGGTCATGGCGTGTTCGCGACGTCGCGACGTGGACGGCCACGGTGGCAGCGGCAGAACATGGCCAGGGGAAGGTCCAAAGGCATGGCCTTCCGGCCCGTGCCATGTGAGGTGTGTGCGCAGCGTGGTGGCGGCTTTGTGGCTCGGGTGTGCGAGCTCGCGGAGTGCGGCATGTGCGCGCGCACCATGCGCGATGCAGCCACGGCGAGGCTGTGTCCGTGCATGGCGTGGTCATGCTCGTCATGGTGAAGGGATGGCATGTGCAAGGCCCAAGGAAGGGTGTGGTCCGACAAGCAAACAAGACAAGGCCGAGCGTGCGCGTGCGAGGCGGACAAGGACGACATGAGCGTGCGTGGGCACTCAGCTTTGTCGAGGCCGTGACACGGCCATGGCGCTCGCGGTGTGCCAGCGAACCGGGCCGCGGTGCCACCAGGCTGCAGCGGGGTTGTGAGGGCGTCAGCATGGCTCCTGCAGAAATAAGGGAACGGGTGCACCTACGGCTTGCTACACAGGAGGTTCGTCGGCGGCGTTCCGCGCACACCGACAGCAACACACAAGAAGGGTTCACGGAGCTAGGAACGGCGGCCTACAGGTTCGGGTTGGGGACGATGAGAATGACGCATTGACGAGGTGAGGCCGGGCGAGGTCGCAGCCATGCCGTGCCGAGCTGCTGCGTTGACGACAGCGTACGGGTCGCAGGCATGGTGAAGAGGATCCGGTGGCGACATCCTCCTCACGCCCGTCCCTGGGCGCAGCAGCGGCGTCCCTAGGCGTCGGCGTCACCGGGCTGCGGCTCCTCCTCCTTGGCTTGACGACAATGGTGGCGGCGTGGTCCAGTGCGTCCTCCTCCCTGGGCTCGGCGGCGCGGCCGACTCCTCCTTCTTCTTCCCTACTTCTTCTTCTCTTCCCCCCTCTTCTTCTTCTTCTCCACGACACCCCTGCTCCTCACGGCTCTCTCTCCCTTCCTCTCTGTTCCAGGCAACGGCGGCGGCTAGGGGAAAAGGGGGTGGCATCCCTGGGCTTTATAGGTGAGGCGCGGCTAGGGTTCCGAGGGCACGAACGTTGGAGATCGACTGGGCCGGCTCGGCGCGGGCATCCAGGGCGCGTGGTGGCATCACAGCGGCTGCGGGGCTCGGATGCGCCCGCGCTCCTCCTGTGCTTCTCCTCTTCTCCCTTCCTCTCTTCTGTGTGGTGGCGGCAGGCCTTGGGGCCTATATAGCTCAAGGGCTAGGGCTCAGCAGATGGCAGCTCTAGTGGATGGCTGTGATCATCAGTCCGCGTGCTGCCGGCCACGCGGCACGCATCGGCGAGCGGAATGCCTCGGTGCGTGGGCAGGTGAGCGAGGCGCGGCTGCGGCGCAAATAGGGTCCACTAGCAGAGGTAGAGCGAGGAGCGGGGATGTGGCGCAGGTGTCATCATCCCGTTGTGGAATGGCAAAACAATTTCGTAGACACAAGGCGCATGGGTGCCCCCGTGGAATTTTTTTTAATTTTAATCCTTTTTAATTTAAAATTTTAATAATAACCTACGTGGATCAAAATTTTCAAAAACTAGCCCTTTTGGTCACGCCAAAACTCGTGGCGCGACTCACTGAAGGGTCGCGCCACATGCTTTGGCACGACCAACATGCCACGCTGGCAGCTCAGCTGACCTGGTAAGGCTGAGTCGCGCCACATACTTTGGCGTGACTCTTCAGCGAGTCGTGCCGTGCGACGTGGCTCGACTCTTAAAGGAGTTGTGCCGTCTAGCGTGGCGTGACTCCCTAGGGTCGCGCCGTGCGGCATGGCACGACTCAACTTAATAAACGACCTTCCTCCTTTGTTTCTTCTCCCCGCCCCTCCCACCCGACTTGATCTCCATGGCACTGCCCTCCCCCCTCTAAATCTACTCTATCCTCCACCCGATTTGAAGGGGAAACAAACGGAAATCAATTCTTGTAGGTAACTCCTCCATTTTCACTAATTGGTTTTCCTCCATTTCATGGATTTTCTAGGATTTGAGTTGGTTGAGGTTATTATAGTGATCGCGCTTGCATTTTCTCTGGCAACTCTTGTTTAATAGCTCAAGTTAAATGCAATGTTTAACTTAATAAATCACTAGAAAATGCAATATTTAACTTAATAAATCACTAGAAAAACGAGTATTGGAATTAGTGATTTTACCGACTTTTAAGGCTAAACGAAAATGAAAACAATTATCAAAAAAATAAAAACAAAAATGGTAAAAAAAATATGAAAATGAAAACGAAAGTAATTTGAGCATGTGATTTGAGCATCTTCCGATTGTTTTAGAGAAGTATCATATTTTTGTGATATTTTACTGTATTTTTTGATAGAAATATCGTATTCACGTACAATGCCAGCACATCCTGCTATCTATATTTTTGGAATGTCATAGCTATATTTTTAGTCATGACTTATTAACCTAACTCTAAATCACAACCTAACAACTTGAATTCATGGGACTATGTATAGTTTCATTGATGACAAGATTAATATCTAAAATTTTAGTATTATAAATGAGATAAATATCATGGATGGACTGATACTTGGACTAATATCTTAACCATTAGTACTTGTGTATGAAATATGTCAAACCATATGGTCAGTGTTGTGCTCTATGATTTGACATATTTATCTTTTTAAAAATATTGTTTCGATTATTTTCGATATGTCCTCGTCCGTATATTTTCGTCAAAATTACCGCATTACCATTGTCGTTTTTATTTTTGATAATATCATATCGTTTTCATTTCTGATGAAAAAAATGTAAAAGTGAAAGTGGTGGAGCCTTTTGCTAATCATTTCCGACCGTTTTCATCCCAACGTGACTGAGCTATCAGGCAACACAGCCGAGTCATATACTCTTGTATCACATTTAAATCAACAATGAAATCCAATATTGATTTACAAGTCTCTTAAAATGAATGACACCTTTCAATATGAAATTCTCCTTGTCTCTTAGAATTTTTTGGACTTGATCATTATCAGTTTCCTTTCTCACGCCAAGCTGTCGCTTACGTAACCTCTTGAAACTCACATTTCGATCTCATCCATTTATTCACAAGAGCCCTCTTGAACTCACATTATTTTGTGACATTAGAATAAAAACCATTTCTTCAATTAATCTGATCATCAGTAAGCCTTCTACTTTGAGACCTCACATTTGTATTAAATCATACTTCTTTTTATTTTTCATATTTGCTAGATCAACATACATCATATACATTTCTTATAACAAGTTTCTCCAAATTTGAGACTATGCATAAGCATATAACTTTGTCTCAATCGCAATACCTTTGCTTGTCAATATAGTCTCATTTGATCATAACATAACACACGTCTTGTTGTATGAGTCTTTTGTTGTTAAATATTAATCCATCTCTTCATATAGATGACTGATATGATGATTAATTCCTGCTCATATACTCAACAAGATGGCCAGTCCTTTAATCGTGATGTCAATCAATCCACTAAACCTCACTAGGGACCTAAATGCTCTTTGAATTTGGCCCTTGCTTCTCTTTCTTATGGTCAAGTTCAACCAATATTTATCGCAAATGATCTGTTATATATTGCATTTTTCTGAATTCGCTCAACAAGTTCTATATCACAATTATGTGGCTTACGTCTTTTTTGAGCAATCAATTTTCATTCTAAGCTATTGGATTTATTATGCTGATTCCACCACTGTTGCAGTCATGAATGTATTTTTTTGGTACTACAATTACCAGTAGTATGTCTACAGGGCCAGAGGACTGTTTTGAGATCTCATATCTCGGTAGGTGTCTGCAGCTTGCTTGATTTATTCCGCACAAATCTGACAGGAGATTTGCAGGACACCTAACCTAAGTTGGCAGGCTCCTTCAAAGCAATTAATTAGTGCATACAAATAAGATGGGTAGTCCTGCAGCGTCTGCTGATGGGCCAGCTTGCATCTTGAGGTGGTGCCATGGAGATCAAGTCGGGTGGGACAGGCAGGGGAAAAAGAAAGGAGGAAGAAGAGGTGATCATTTATTAAGTTGAGTCGCACCACGCCGCACGGCACGACTCCTCGTGCCACGCTGTATGGCACGACTCCTTTAGGAGTCATGCCACGCGGCACGGCACGACTCGCTGAAGAGTCATGCCAAAGCATGTTGCGCGAGTCAGCCTTGCCAGGTCAGCTAGGCTGCCAGCGTGGCAGATTGGTCGCGCCAAAGCATATGGCGCGACCCTTCAGTGAGTCGCGCCATGAGTTTTGGTGTGACCAAAAGGGTTAGTTTTTGAAAATTTAGATCCACACAGATTATTATTAAAATTTTAGATTAAAAAGGTGTAAAATTAAAAAAAAATTATCCCCCGTGCGACCCGCCGCCTGATGCCAGCCTTTTCTAATCGGACGCCTCTTGCCGTTTCCATGCAACGCAAGGTGGCCGCTCGACTTCCACTAAACTCGCTCGCTCAACTCACCTCCTTTTCCAAGCCTTGGCTCGCCTCCCGATCGAAATGCAGGGCCTAAATCCCTAACTGGCGCTCGCGTGTAGTGACAATTCGACGACGGGTGGAGAAGCCCTACTCGGCGATGGTGAGCTGGAGACGGTGACAGTTCACGAACGGTGAAGCACTACCAGCGACTGCGATGGGTGGACGGGATTGTGAACCTGTGCTTTTTAACATTCCAAAAAAATTCGGGATGTTACAAATGCAGAAAAGGGAGTACTTGAGAACTAAATGTTTGCTGGGAACTTATTATATGTACGGCTGCACTTCGGAAAGGTTGGTGAACACATATAGCATGACACTGCGCCTCTCTTCAAGACTGAGGTCTTGATGGTCGCAACAATTATACTTCTGAGCTGCCCTCAGAAAAGACTGTGGTTCGATTCAACTTCTCCAGCATTGTAATGAGGGGTTGGATTATACACGCTAGGAAGGCTATCAGCTTAGAATTTTGATATGAAGGTTGACACCTCCTCCGAAATGTATGTCTCTGCGATGGAAGCTTTGATTTTGCATTTATTTTCACATTTAGTTCGAATAACCTTTTGACATCTCTCCATTGAATAGCACTAACAGGCCTACATGGCCCCCATTCGTGCCTGGTACGGAGAGGTGCAAAACCATATGTTGTATCAGATAGAAGAAGCCAGATGGAAAGATATTCTCCAACTTACAAAGCAACACAAGTGTCATTCTTTTCATTTCTTCTATCACTGTCAGAGATAACTCCTTAGGTCAAAGCTGGAAGAAGAAAAAGTTCAACTCTCTCAGCACTTGCTAGACATGATCAAAGAGCACTACTACAAAATTTCATTTACTGTGACCTTTTAAAAAGGCCTCGGAGGCGGGCAGGCCGGCAGCCCGGCTCAGTTGACCGTTGCCGGGCTGTCGGCCATACAACAGTTTCAGTTAATACATTAACCGAGACGGTTAACATAACAAAACCGTTATTGATGCAGATTTTGGTCAACACACGAGAGCACTTGAGCGTGCAAGTTGCAAATAGGCTGTAGCGCAGCGAGGCCGCGCAGACCGGTCAGACCGCTAGAGCAAATCGGTCGGATCAGTTTCTACAGTTTCGCTGGAATTAGTCGTCTCAAGGGATAACTATCACACTTACGTGATGAAAGACGGCGAGGTTTACAAGCAAACCAGCAAAGGATAACCAACGCACTTACATGATGAAGAATGACTAGTTTACGAGCAAACTAGTAAAGGCCGTCGAAAAGCTATCACTCGGGGGGGGGACCCCGCCGGGGCGTGAACATCGCCGAACATGCCCTAGGTAGACCAGCAAGCCTTAGTACGCCATCTCTAGTCGTGGAGATCAGTAGACGAACAACAACATGTTGAGGTTGGAAGAGATTTAGGGTTTGGAGAGATAGAGAGTTGATTTGTTCGATTGGATGTATCTCAATCGGTCATAACCCTTTATATTTATAGGGTGGGGTGGTCTGTACCCATTAGGAGTCGAAACCCTTATAAATACTGTGTCAAAATACTACTTCTAACTCAAATTGAGCATTTGGGACCAGTCTGATCGGCCTCTGAAATGGTCTGACCGCCCTAGACCGGTCTGAACGGTTAGACCGGGGTGCAGGTCTTCCAGGAGGCATAACTTCCTCCGGAGTCCAAATTGGACGTTCTACATATGCATTTCGATCATCTCGATGAGATCTACGCAATGGTGAAGTCCAATTTACAATTTGACAAACTTGTCTTGACCGGTCTGACCGGTTTACATGACAGGTCTGACCGGTCTGCCCAGATTATTCAGCAAATCTCATGTGTGCCAATTTTGGGTGTCAACATATGCCCCCCTGTTTATTGGTAAATCTTGCATACCAAGAAACACTTCTCAAAGCCAAAACTGCACTAAAATACTGAGAAGCACTTATGCACCAATCACACCTCATCTCTATTGATGAAGAAATCCGGTCAACCACACATCTTGATATGGTTCAAGACAATAGTTTCACCTTGCTACTCATGTTCCCACATCTTCAATGAGATATGAGCCTAAGTACACATCACCTCGGTGATGAGCATTCAATGCAATGGCTAGAACCATCTTCCCACTCTTTCAATAACCACAAATGTATAAAGTGACCAAATCATCATAAAAACAATTGGTCTTTGCAATGTTCCTCAACCAACAATAACATAATCAGCCTCATAAACAATTATACCACAATCATGGTGCAAACGGCCAAGATTAAATTATTGTCAAGAACAAACCTTCGTCATCTTGATTGCATAACTCATCATCAAAACATAACTGAATATGAAATGCTGAACCTTTATACATCTAGAAATCTGTTGATAATCAATAAGAAATTGTTCCCAAACACCAACCTCGGCTGTATCATGACTTTGAGCCACTAGAGCCGGCTTAGTATTTTCTATAGGATAAGTGGTTAGACCGGTTTGACAAACGGTCAGACCGGTCTCATGAACCAGTTGGACCAGTCTGTCCAGAGAGTATACTTTGGCATCCACAAACATCGGCCTTTTAATATGAAATTGGCCCTTTCTAATCACATAGCCAGATGTTTGATTTGTCAAAATATTAACTCTGTTATTGACATGTCTAGATATATGATATATGATGAATCCATTAAAGTAAGATGTGCCATCTAGACATTCCCATAATAAGCATTTAGCGATCCAAGTAAGCATTAATTTAACTTGGGTACTTGTTGCACCTATCAATATTTGAACCACCAAACACTTTTGGATATTTCACACCTATGGATCACAAGATTTTTAGCTCGAATGTAAAACTTCTTATTCAGCTTAATTATTGGTGTAAAAACATTTAAACCGGCTCTACTTCTCAAAATAGCATCACTTGATGAAATAAAACAGCACCAATGCCTTGAGAACTCTTTCAAGCCGATCCAACAAAGTATAAATCCATAGGAAAAAATTGCTCATTTAAGTAACACCTTGCCCCCCGAGTATTAAAGAAACTAAGCGAACTCTTATCGGGAAGCTTAACGCTTTAGGACAATGGTCAAAGACATTCATCGGCCGTATATCTTGCCAAGGACGATACAAGTTATCATCCATAGGGAATTCATCCATAAGAACATGTATAGCCGAAACAAAGTGTAGAGAGACATATAAAAATCAAGAATTAAAACCATCTCTAGGAACTAAATATTTCGGATTTTGAAATTAATCAATAGGCATAAAAATTTTGTAATAACCCTCCATGATACAAAGATCCATATGGCCTCCAAGGATCAAAATAAGAATATGAGGGATAACCATACATATCTAAGGATGAATTCCAAGACATAGGCGTATATGGCATTTGTGAATCAAATGGATGATGATGTACTGACCAATAATTTTGATGATTTGGTGCAAACCTCATATTTGAAAATTGTCTTTTGGACTTTCTCTTCTTTTTTAATTGCATTAAGCCTTTTGCTTGACCATCATCCTTGTCTTGAATTGGAATACTCCCTTTAGGAACCCATGCCATGTTCTTATCTTTCCGCTCTTGGGCACTAAGTTTCTGGAGCTTCCTCTTTTGCATATTTGATGTACCGAGTGGATGGCTTGATTTTGCTTCAGTTTCGGACAGCGGAGATCTTCTCTTGACTTCAAGCCTCAACTCACGTTGTCCAGATTTGGTTTTTAGAATATCAATAGCTGAATTTTTCTTTTCATTACCATCAATAGCCGAAGTCTTTAACACATTAATAGGCTTTTCATCAATTGCATTCAGACCTGAACTTGTATCTTTGCAGCCATCTCTTTTCACTCAAAAAACCTGTTTGGCAACCCTTTTCTTGTTCTGAACTCTAGACCGATCCTTTGGTTTAAGTCGGTCATTCTCAACACACGGCTGCCCTGCACATGATGACTCTCTTGGTGCTGCATACCCCACATAATATGGTCTAAAATATGAAGGACTATGTGCCCATGGATCATCCCGTCCCCATGATGAATAACGATGAAAACTAATGGAATGTGGAGCATATGGAATTGGCATTGATGGCTTCGAAGGAGAATATGATGCTGCTGAATGAAAGTTTTTCCTTTGCCAATCCCAACTCCTGGAATTATGCTTAGGATGCACCTTTGATGATTTAACATCATTTGACCAATTAGCATGTTTAGCCTCATTCTCTTTCAAATATTTAGCCAGAAGTTCGTCAAAACTGAGCTTCGACTTTTTGCTCTTGTGCTCAAAACGGTCTTTACCCCCCAATTGACTTAGGACGACTGATTTCAAATTTTTTGGGCACCTTTGATCAAAACCGGTCTAATCGGTTTGGGCAACCAGTCTAACCTGTCCAATACCGGTCTGACCGGTCGAGCAAACCGGTCTGACCTGTTTTGCCAGCACAGCAGGAGTAACCAGTTTTTGTTCCGATTGTGAATATCCTGGTTGTCCCCTTGTGTCCAACTGGAACTTTACTAAGCTCATCGTCCTCAAGAATATCCTCAACTTGCAATTTATGGACGATATCTTTCACATTATTCAAGGAGTTAGAATTCTCCTTTTCACTATCATTTTCATTGTTACATTAATTGGCCGATGTTGGCCAATTTTGTAACTTTTTATCACCAAGACCAATTGACTCCAATAGGTCATTCTCTTGTGCATGAGCAAATTTCAATCGTCTGGAGTTAATAGCCGGTTGTATAATTTGGCGAAACATATTGCAATTCTAAGTACTGTGATCAAATGAATTATGCAATTTGCAATAATCTTGCTCCATTGTATCAAGAGATGGCATCAAGACTTTGTGATCAAAAGGTTTAATAAAATTCTTCGCTAGCAATATATCAAATAACTCATCACACAAAGTCAAATCGAAAGTATATTTTATTTTTTCTAACCGATGCTTTTATGGAGAAGGCCTTAAGGCTGAGCAAACGAATGGTTCAGATTTCTCATTGATCCATTCGGCTGTACCTTTTCTTGTGCTTCTCATATCCGATGTTTTAGAGCTTATCACTATGTCATCATTGGATGTTACATTGCTTTTCGGTTTTAGTTTCTTACTTTTAATTCTAGAATGACCACAAGTAAACCATGTAGAGAAAAAATTTGGCAATGATGATGGAGTGAGTTTAAATGCCAAAATATCACTATTATCGGCCTTTCTAATTTTCACAATGCATTGGCCGATACTATCTGAAATTATTTTGTTACTAGTAAGTAAATTACATTCCTCAATCGATCTTCTAGGATTACTCACAATCATGTCACAAGTAGATGTATTGACTGAAACCATATGATCTGATTTGGAATTGAGTAATTGCAAAGCGTACCTTGCTGAAAATATTAAAGTTGTGAGGAAGCTTGATGTGGATGATACCATGCTTCTCCTCTTGATGGTAGCCCACAATCACATTCTTCATAGACCGGTCAGACCGGTTTATAAATCTGGTCAAACCGGTCTTTCCAGAGCTGCTGGAAATCACCTTGTGCTGACATGCCAATATTCCTTTCTTGCCTCCATTGTTATGTTCTTTGACAATGCAATTTTCTTCACTACTCAAACTTTCTTCAACCAGAACATGTTGGTCAATAACGAAATAATCACTATTAAAATGTATAACACCTTCGGCTTTAGAAAAATCAAATATAGTTGTTTTATTGGATTTATTATGATTTTGTACACCTGGACTTGTTTCTTGTAATACAATAAATTCAGAATAATCTTTATTTGATTCGGCTCTCAACATAACCGAATTGTTATCCATATCCAAATTATTCTCTTCTTTCTCATCGTTCGATGTGTTGGATTGACAATCAACACGCGCGTTGGACTGATGAGATTTAAAACTTTCTTCGGCCACCTTAAATTTGCTGGACTGATGAGATTTAAAACTTTCTTCGGCCACCTTAAATTTGTGTTCTTGGCTCATAGCTCGAAGTTGCAAACTATTAATAGAATAATATACAAAACCTTCGAGTTCCTCTCTACAATGCAAGTGTAAACCACCAAGAGCAATATCAGCTAGATCTTTTTCAGAAACCGTTAGATTGAACCATCGGTTTATTCTCTTTAAATCTTTTAAACTAGTCCGAGACAGGTTCATCTCGACCTTGCCTAACCGATTTTAAATTAGTCAACATAGCTTTGTTGTCTCCATTGTAAAAGTGGTTCCAAGTGTGGACCGCATTTGGAGACAAAATATTTACTGCACTAGCATACGAAGATGCATACAAAGTCACTGAATTTTTATTAATTCAGCTTGGGTTAGAAATAACATTTGGAGCCGAATTATAATAATTCAAACCTGCAGATGGTGCTGAAATTGTAGATGCAACCTCTACTCTAGTAGCATGTTGTGCAGCATATATAGTTTGAGAATAATTGGTCGGATAGCAAAAATTAGCATAGCCAATTTTCTCATTCATCGGCATGCTCTGAGATGGAGGCAAATATTGTGAATTTGCTGCCGATGAATAAAAACGTGAAACACCTTGTTGATTAATATTAAAATTATTGGCACATGGTGTCTCATAAATATTGGCAGAACTCACCATATTAGTTTGGCCTTGATAATTGTTCATCGGCATGTGAAATCGTTCTGCTGCTGATGTATGAGAAGGTGTATGTTGTATGTTGCTAGTAGTATGAAAATTCAAAGTATGCATGTTATTTGACATAGGCTGTTGCATGTAATTTTTAGAATTATTATGATGTGCATAATAAAATCTATTATCTGAATAATGACTAGCCGATGCAACATGCACACTATCATTATATCTAACAACATCAACATGAGAATTTGTGGTACTAGCACAATAATTATTAGTAATATGTGATGCATTTGTATGATGTACCTCAGGTGTGGTGTAGTAATATTGCTGTGGAGCATAAGAATAACCTGCCATGTATACTTAATATAATTGGTCTTGATGCTTCTGGTCTTGTGATCAATAAATCTCAATAATCCAATCAGTCAATTACCAGCACTTTGCTTTTCTTTGATCTTCGATATGCAAAGGCAAGCATAGTGACCAACACTGATGCAATACCACAAGTATAGATGCAATCGGTCTAAAGGCCAGATGCAATATTAATGGTGAATCAAGATAGTAAATCAATGATCACTGGGCTAGGGCTGAAAAATTTGGCTGCTTCAATAACCAGAATTATAGTTCCCAGTGGAGTCGCCAAAAATGTGTTGACGCGGATTTTAGTCAACACACGAGAGCACTCGAGCGTGCGAGTCGGAAACAGACCGATGGCCAGCAAGGCCGCGCAGACCGGTCAGACCACTAGAGCAGACTGGTCGGATCGGTTTTTAGGGTTTTGCCGGAATCGGTCGTCTCAAGGGATAACTATCACACTTACGTGGTGAAAGACGACGAGGTTTACAAACAAACCAGCAAAGGATAACCAACGTGCTTACGTCACGAAGAACGACTAGTTTATGAGCAAACTAGCAAAGGCCATCGAGGCTCTCACCCGGGAGAGACCCCGTCGGGGCGTGAACGTCGCCGGATGTGCCGTAGGTTGACCAGCAAGCCTTAGGATGCCATCTCTAGTCGTGGAGATCAGTAGACGAACAACAACATGTTGAGGTTGGAAGAGATTTAGGGTTTGGAGAGGTAGAGAGTTGATTTGTTCGATTGGATGTGTTTCAATCGGCCGTAACCCTTTATATTTATAGGGTGGGGTGGTCTGTACCCATTAGGAGTCGAAATCCTTACAAATCCCGTGTCAAAATACAACTCCTAACTCGAATTGGGCGTTTTGGACCGGTCTGACCGATTTCCGAACTGGTCTGGCCGCCTCTGACCGGTCTCAGACCGGGGTGCAAGTCTTTCAGGAGGCATAACTTTCTCATCCAGAGTCCAAATTGGATGTTCTATATATGCATTTCGATCATATCGACGAGATCTATGCAATGGTGAAATCCAATTTACAATTTGACAAACTTGTCTTGACTAGTCTGACCAGTTTACATGATAGGTTTGACCGGTCTGCCCAGATTATTCAGCAAACCTCATGTGTGCCAATTTTGGGTGTCAACAACCGCCAACCGAGGCGGTTGCATGAAGGCAACCACCTCGGTAAAAGAATTAACCGAGAAGGTAGCCTCGGACCATCACCGGAAGAAACGGCTCGATCCATATGTGGTACTACTGGTGGTCATTACTCTTGAGCCCGTTGATTCGCGTAGTGGACAAGTTCACTCCCCTGCTCAAATTCGCTGCATACCCATTAAGGAACATCAAATTTTGGAATCATTCTAGTACTTGCCCCCTTTGTGCCCTTTCGGGACGAAATTTGTCCTAGGCTTTCTCCATGACTTGCCTTCTCCGGGAGACCAAAAGAGTTGTTTGCTGTGTGTCTGAGAAGTTGCCCACGGCAAACTTTGGGGCACACGGCAAACACGCCATTTCCCGTAGTGCCGTTAGATGATATAATGATGCAAAGATATACAGAGATGGTGCTTGAGTAAATAAATAATAAGCAATGAGGATCTCATGTAATGTCGTAGTATGTTTATTTTTCTTTCAGCGAAAACTCCATTTCGATTGGTAACCAAAGACTAGCAATCACCCTTTCTAATTTGAAAACTTCAAACAATTAATAAACATCTCCACATGTTCATCTAAAGTTGACATTACGTGCCATGTTGTACACTCCAGCACGCCTGGTTTGATGTTGATAGCAATATATAATATAGTGCTACTTACTAAATAACTAGTCGTGTACGTTCCACGGGCACGTTTAGCTTTTTTTCCGTCAAGCAACAAGCAACAATGTCATTTATTTTCCTTCAAAAAATAATACGCATTTTTTTCTTCCATAAATAATGATGTCAACTATTATTCTTCCAAAACAAATAATGACGCGAATTATGGGTGAAGGCATGTGCAAAAGAAAGTAATACGCGGGTACAAAGTATTAGGATTTTGGTGAAAAATATTGACGAAATCAATCGCCCTCGCCCTTTTGTCAAACTTTTTGGCATGACAAGTGGGGCCTCCTTGAGGGGTAAGGTAGGCCTAATCTTGATAAGAAAGAGTTTCAGTTATTTCAATTTTTTATAGATATAAAATAAAAAATAGAATAGATAGATAGATGAACTTCATAACGAGGCCTGTAGTATTTATATACGTGCAATGACATCTTCGATCTCTTCGAAAGTCAACGCATGGAAATCCCCAGGCTCCACCTTCATGGCATCCCATTAAGGGCGCGTTTAGTTTGTTTTGGTGAAAATTTTTGGGTGTCACGTCAATGTTTGACCAGATATCGGGAGGGTTTTTCGAACACTAATTAAAAAACTAATTTCAGAACTCACTTGGAAACCGCGAGACAAATCTTTTGAAGCCTTTGACCGTATCGTTCGCACATGTGAGTACTGTAGCACTTATGGCTAATCATGCACTAATTAGTCTCAAAAGATTCATCTCGTCGTGTACATCCAAACTGTGTAATTAGTTTTGTTATTTAATTATATTTAGTGCTTCATACATGTGTTTAAAGGGGAGGTGAAAATTTTTGGGTGAAAATTTTTGGGAACTAAACGGGGCCTAAATAAAAAGCACCATTTCGCTCTGGCAAGTGGCAAAATCACACCAAACCTTGCAATCCATCAAGGCATCAATAGCGGAAACGGGCTCCCAACGAAGCTGGTGCTCGACTGGTGGCTACGACCATGGCGCAGGCAGACCCTAACAGGACGGTCGTCGAGGAGGTTGCGGGCTGGATCCGCGTCTACTCTGACGGCAGTGTCGAGCGGCTGACCCCGCCGGGAGCCGAGCCTTTCACCGCGGACGTCCCGCCCTATGCCGAGCCACGGGGCGGCGTGACCGTCCACGACATCACCACGGGCCACGGCGTCAACGTCCGGCTCTACCTCCCGGAGGCGGCTGGTGATCAGTCGCCGCCCCGGCGGCGTCCGGTCCTCGTCCACTTCCACGGCGGCGGCTTCTGCGTCTCCGGTCCTCGTGGGCGCTCTACCACAACTTCTACGCCCCACTCGCCGCCGAGCTCGGCGTCGCGGGCATAGTCTCCGTTTACCTCCCCCTCGCGCCAGAGCACCGCCTCCCCGCCGCCATCGATGCCGGCCATGCCGCGCTCCTGTGGATCCGTGATGTCGCACACGGCGGCAGCAACGTCAACGGCGATAAGCACTCTACGGCAGCGTTGGAACGGTTCCGTCACGCTGCCGACTTCTCCCGCGTGTTCCTCATCGGCGACAGCTCCGGCGGCAACCTTGTGCACCTCGTGGCTGCCCGCGCTGGCGAGGAGGAGAAGCTGGGAGTTCTGCACCCGGTGAAGCTCGCCGGCGGAGTGCTCCTCCACCCCGGCTTCGCCCGGGAGCAGAAGAGCCGGTCGGAGGTCGAGAACCCACCGAGCTTGTTCCTGACGCCGGAGATGATCGACAAGCTCCTCGCGCTCGGCTTGCCCATGGGCGTCAACAAAGACAGCCCCTACACATTGTTAGCCCAAAACCGGGACGACGGCGAACAGAGCTCCGCCGGGGGGGTCGTCGTCGAGCTCGCACCTCCGGCGATCCCCCGGCCAAACCTTCGCGCGCCGTAGACGCTCTACATCTCCCTCACACTCCCAGACACGATTAGCTCGCAGATTAGGCAACACAGGCAACGAATTTGGGCTGGCGAGTTGGGGAAGATGAACAGTACCACGGAGAGCGATTTGCGCACGAACGCACGGCGCCGGACGCCGCACCTCAATTACTCGCTCTTAGAGCTCAACGAGGTTACAACGGGCTTTATAGCCCCGGGCGGACGCGCACTACACCACGCGCTACCCTACTTCGACGGCCGCCATCCGCTAGCTCCGCCACGGCGCCCACGACGCGGTCCGCGCGGCCTCCAGATGCCGCGCACGAGGCGGAGCTTCTAACAGACACAACGACCTCCGACTTGCTCGCTCTGACGAGCTCCCCCTGATCACGACCACCTACGCCCAACGTGATCGCCACACGATCACACGAACACACACGCCACGGCCTCGCGCACGCACGCGAAGGAGCACACCGCCCGCGCGCACACACGCGCTGGGTTTATCCTAACAATCTCCCCCTAAACCCAGCGCCGCCCACGCCGGTCTTCACGGAAGAGGTTGGCTCGTCGTCGACGTCCGCCGTGGCCGCCACGATCTCCTCCATCGCCGCAGGTCGCCGCCGCTGCGTCGCCCGCAGACGCCTGATCGCCCACACGATCACGTTGACGATCGCCTCACGATCGCCGCTCCACGGTCTGGCGCACGCACGTCCAGCCGCACACGATGCCCACGCGCCCGCCATCTTCTTCCTCGTGGTAGCCACGCCTCACGTCGCCGCCGCGGGCCACCGTCTTCTTCCTCAGCGACACACGCCGAGGTTCTTCCATGCCACACGCGCCCAAGACGGTCGCCGCCCGATCGCGCAGAGCACGCATTTGACGGCTGCGCGCACGCACGCGCTCGCCGCGCCCGACGCCCGCACGCACACACGCGCATGGCGCAACACTTCGACGGCCGCGTGCACGCACACGCTGCCGCACTCGACGCCCACGCGCGCGCACACGCACGTTGCGCCACACGTCGTCGACCACGCGCGCACACGCGTCCAGATGGCCGGCGACCTTCCTTCTTCATCTCCACCGGCGACGCACGCCGTAGACCGCCACCAGCCGCGCCTCGGATGGACCGGCTCTGATACCAATTGTTAGCCCAAAACCGGGACGACGGCGAACAGAGCTCCGCCGGGGGGGTCGTCGTCGAGCTCGCACCTCCGGCGATCCCCCGGCCAAACCTTCGCGCGCCGTAGACGCTCTACATCTCCCTCACACTCCCAAACACGATTAGCTCGCGGATTAGGCAACACAGGCAACGAATTTGGGCTGGCGAGTTGGAGAAGATGAACAGTACCACGGAGAGCGATTTGCGCACGAACGCACGGCGCCGGACGCCGCACCTCAATTACTCGCTCTTAGAGCTCAACGAGGTTACAACGGGCTTTATAGCCCCGGGCGGACGCGCACTACACCACGCGCTACCCTACTTCGACGGCCGCCATCCGCTAGCTCCGCCACGGCGCCCACGACGCGGTCCGCGCGGCCTCCAGATGCCGCGCACGAGGCGGAGCTTCTAACAGACACAACGACCTCCGACTTGCTCGCTCTGACGAGCTCCCCCTGATCACGACCACCTACGCCCGACGTGATCGCCACACGATCACACGAACACACACGCCACGGCCTCGCGCACGCACGCGAAGGAGCACACCGCCCGCGCGCGCGCACGCGCGACGCGCGCTCGCACCACCAGCTCGCGCGCACACACGCGCTGGGTTTATCCTAACACACATCGCCGGAGCTGGCGGCCAAGGCCGTGGCGCATGTGCGGATGCCACCGTTGCTGCTCATGGTTGCGGAGAAGGACCTCCTCCATGATCCGCAGGTGGACTACGGGAAGGCCATGGAACACCTTGGGAAGAAGGTGGAGACGGTGGTCAGTCGAGGGGACGTCGCGCACATCTTCTATCTCAACTTCTTGGCCGTGCAGTCCCACCAGCTCACGGCGAATAGGACGAAGGAGCTCGTTCATACCATCAAGTGTTTCATCGACCGGCACTGATATAATCATCCATCCAGAAGGAATATGCGTGTTTGGATCTTCTTTCAGTTTGTTACTTTGTTCATCATCTTCCTGCCTGCACGTCAATGTTTGTGTTGTTGGTTTAATTTGCAACACATAGATTGGCTTGTTTTGTTAAATTTTAACTCATCACTGTATGATGTTTGATCATTTCAAAGCAATTTAATTTACTTCTACGCTGCTATATGTATCTTTTTTACTGGGAAAAGCTATGGCCACTTGAGTATTTTATTAGAGGCATCGAATATCCTACTTCTCTGGGCACAGCATCATTTCTTCAATTCGCTTGGAGTACTTCACATATTTAGGCCACTTTCAGCGGCCAGCTTCATTTACTGTTTCCTACAATTCAAATATTCCGTTTCACTGTTTCCTAGGCTTACCATACCATTTAAGTGTTGTGTTGTCAAATGAAACACTCTCACTGGAGTTAACTCGATTAGGACGCATTAGAATGGAAAGAAATGCTATCAATGAAGTTTGACTCGATTTCTAATGCAATGTACACTAGGTTTCATCATGATCAACTCATCTCCTCTCTCTCATCATACTCCAACTTCTTTGTCATGTCACTAGTTTTGCTGATATGTCACCTCATTTAGAGGGAGTGGAAACTCCCAATGAGAATGGTCTTATACTGTGTATTTTATAAATTTAGTTGGACTTAAACCTTTACACCTGAGAGGGTGGTGGGCTTGGAGGAAACGACTGTGAAGTAGAACACTCTTAGTAGAATTTCACTCGATTTCCAATGCACTAGAACGAAACGAAACATTCTGGAATCTCGATGCAGTTTGACTCAGTTTCTAATGTATTGGAAACATTGTACACGAGGTTCCATCGTGATCAAACTCATCTCTCTCTCTCTCTGCTTTTTTTTATGGAAACTCTCTCTCTCTGCTCGTACCGTAACTTCTTTATCATGCCACCACTTTTTCTCACATGTCAGTATGTCACCTCATTTAATAGGAATAATAAACTCCCATTGAGAATGATCTTATATATCTAACGAGTTAGTTTGGCTTAAAAGTTTTCACCTGAGAAGATAGTGGGCTTAGAGGGAAGGTGGTCTATAGCAAACCAGTCGCACGGTGTGGAGGCAGGCTTAGAAGGAAGGTTGGCTTGACCAGTTGCCCTCGAGTCTTGCCAATTGGGCACCCTCAAGTCTTGCCAATTGCACTCGAGTATTGTCATTTGCCAGCCCAAATATTGATAATTTTATTTCAAGGAACACCACAAGAATAAAGTTGTTTAAGTAAAAATTATGCAACTAAGATTAAATAGGTACTATTCATGATATGTTTGGTTCCTATATAATATATTACACTATATTTAATATTTGATTGTTCTTTTTCACTAATCTATTAGGTCTCACTTTAGAGTTTTACACAGGCCCCAGTTTATGCTGGTGCGGCCGTGGGATTAAATTGGGTAGAGAAATCTAAAGAGGAGGACAATGTTTTAAGTGTAAGTTAGTAAATTGTCTAGTTTTTCCTATCAACTAAAGCTTTTAGGCTCTATTGGTCACTATATGCAACCAATACATAAATAGAACTGGAAAACACTGTGGATAGAACATGAATAAGGTGCCTGATTTCTCTCAATTATGTTCTGTCCGTTCCATTTTTAAAATTCTTCCTTAATTTTCTGCCAATTTTATGTTCGAACCCAGGGCTATACAATAAAGTTGTCTTTCCCTTATAATCCTTTCGATCTTAACAGAATAGGTGTTGACGTTATTATTCGTTAGTTGCAAGCTAAGGTAGCGCCATCACAGGTAATTTATTTGAATCCCAAAGTCAACTAGCCAGCATGCAAATCATACCACACTGTTTTTTATAAGCTAGATTCATTGCATTGGGATACTGATCATATCGGCAGGGAAGACTTGCAAAAAAATATATTGAATGATCTTGGAAGTTGCATTGGAACACAAAGCATATTGCTGGCTGGAGATCGGATAGATTTTCTTACATCGTGGTACTGTTTTTACATAGTTTACAGGATTTTTATAACGCGCAAATGAACGTTGACTGTGTAATCCAATCACACTCACACTAATTAGGATGCTTCCTCTCCACGTACTCCCTCCATACTCGGAAAAAAAGTCATTTCGACAGTAACACGGTCTTCACAACATAATTTTGACTTCTTATTTTTATAAAAATATTTACTACAATGTGATAAATTTATATTTTTATGAAAGTATTTTTTAAGAAAAATTTATATTTTAGTCTAAATGAACCCTCCAACCCTCTTTTGTCATACTTTTACATTGTATTTGTATATTTTTGTATGTACGTTTTTTTGTTTAACTTCAAATCCCCGCAAACTATACTAAACGAACGAATTTTTGAGAAAATTTGACAACATTAGATTCGTCGCGCCTTGAAGTATTTTTAGGAATTTTTTGAGAATTTTTCATTTTTTAAAATTTAAATTTAAATTTTGAATTTGGGTCGGTTCAGTACCGACCCAAACCGGAACCGGGCCAGACCGTAACCGGTCAAACCGGACCGGTTCCCACCGGTTTGGTGAACCGTGATCAGAACACAACACATACGGCCAGATGTTTATACTTTGATAATACATGGAAAGATGGAGTTTCCTCGCCACGCGGCCCGCCATGGCTATGTGTCGCCCGCGCGACAAAAAAAAATAGTTGTCGCCCATGGGCACATGAGCAGGCCAGGAATCAGCCGGCCCAATAAGCTCGCACTTGCTAAGCCTGCGGTTCATCATGGCTGGGCCAAGCAATACGTGTTTTCACGTAATACTACTAGATCAGGTCAGCGCATGCAGTGCATTGATCACCCCATTTTTCTTTTTCTTTTTCCTTTTTGTTTCTTTTTTTTCTCATTCCTTGTCTTTTATTTTCTATTCCATTATCTTTCCTTTCCTTCTATTTTTGTTTTACGTTTCCTTCTATCTTATTTTCCACATCTTTACAATTTTATTATATTTTTCATTTGGATATTATTTTTAATTTCTTATATTTTTCTTTTCTTTTTTCTTTCCTTTCATTTTTTTCTTAGTGTACTAGTATGTTCGCCACTAATTGCATCCAAAATTATTTTTTTATGTGTAACTCATTTGTTTGTAATGCCAAATTATTTATTCGTTTTCTAGACCAAAGTGTTCCGTGACGTTGATCCATTTGTTCATAATATGCATTTCCATTATTTATCATATATAATCAAATGTTCGTTGTTTAATATTTTGTTCGTAGTATATTATTATTTCTTCATCATGTTTAATTTTTTTATTCGTAGAAAATAATCATTTGATCGTATTGTTAAAATATTTGTTTCCAGTAGCCGAAATTAGTTATTTAGTATTAGAAAAAACATTTTTAAAAAATATTGTGGAAACATAGACAAGTGTAGTCTTGTTTTGAAGATCTTGTCATAAAACGATAATATTGCGATCGGAATTTAATTTTGATGCACAATTTGATATTTATAGAATTTTTAGTTTCAAGTTTGCATGCACATGAGTGACATCATCATTGGTAAATAGTAATAATTTGACTTATCACGGTCCATCTAGTATATTCTTCCGTCAATGGTTTCTATGCCTATCAGCTTAGGTGATATATAGCCACTCCCGCTCGGCCCGGAGGAATGGCACCCGCTTGATTCTTCCCGTGGCCCAATTCTCCACAGTACTAATAGAACACATGCCTCACCGGTTGGAAACCGACTTTTGTGCCAGTTCTCCAACTGGTACTGGGAGATCGAGACTAAAAGTATCATCTTTAACACCAGGTAAACCACGAGGTACTAAAAGGATCTTTAGTACCAGGTGATACCTCCATCTTGTACTAAAGCATTGGGTCACGGAAAACTTAAAATCTAGGAAGAGGCCCACACACGCACGCGAGGTCCCAAGTCACAAGTCATGTGACATTTTCATGCAAAATATGAGTGTGTGGGTGGCCAGGACTCAAACCTAAGAACACTTTTCTCGTGTGTACCGCACTTATCATCTCACCTATACCGTTGTGATTGGGAGAGAGAGACTTTCATTTTGAAGTAAACTATGAAGAACCTTTTAGTATCAGGTGGTAACACTAACCCAGTACTAAAAATCGATTTGTAGGAACATCCTGATTTTTTTCAAGGGCGGGTCAAAATATGACCCGTTGCTACAAATAGATTGGAATTAATGTAGTAACCGATCCGCCCATGAAAATATATTTTTAGGGGCGGATCATCCCTTCACCCACCCCTAAAAATAAATAGTATTTTTAGAAACAGATGATGAGGTTACCCGTCTTTAGAAATATTATTTGTAGGGGCGGGTCACCATATCACCTGCCCCTACAAACTTAGAACTCAGCAAGAGAGCTAAAACAATTCACATCCAGGAGGTGCTGGCGCGGGGCAGGACGCTTGCCCAACGTGGAGTTTCCCATCCCTTTCGAGGAATGCGTCGCCAGGTTCGTGGAGGCGGAGGCGGCGTACATGCTCCGGGAGCACTCCGCTGAGATGCTGCGCGGCGCGTCCGGATGGACGCCATCGACTGGATTTGGAAGGTGCGTTCCTCATCAGTGCTCGTACATTCTCTTTGAAGTCTTGTTTCCATCGACTCAGCGATGAGTCTGACAGCTGATCTCTATGCAGGTTCACCCTAGTATAATTTCATGAAGATAAGGCCTCGATGATGCAGCTGCTGTCCGTGGCGTGCTTTTCCCAGTCTGTCAAGATCTAGGTGGCGGCGGCTGCTGCGAGATTCACTGGCGGAGGTGGCTCACGCTGAGCACCGGCGACAAACGCTTTTTTCTGTTTTTTAGATTACAAGTACAACTTAGACACTTAAAATGCACGCACACTTACACCCCTATGAACAAACGTACGCAAATCCTACCCTTATATGAGTATTTTCGAAGAATGAGCCGGTTCCTCGAGATTGAAGAAGTCACCACAAACGCCTCGCTTACCAGAATATTCGTTTTCATGGGAGTCGGACCCAGAACCTCAGGTGCTACTAAGACTCTTGTAACCACTAGATTACAGACCCTTTTGCAAGCGCTTTTTCTGTCGTCCAGCAAATTACAACTTAACGGGCCCTAAATGGGACTGCTTATTTCGAACATCCAGCAGCGTGGCTGATACGGGCACCGTATATGACGCTCACCCGATAACGATCATGAACAACATTGCACATGATGACAGTACAAATATGCTACGTACGGCGTCTGACGAACACCGGTAGATTATTAGATTAACTCTCCCGCGTGCCGTCCTGCAAAACCTCGCGTCGTCAAGAACAGAGCGGCGCGGCCTACTCCGGTCATGGCGACGGGGAAGGGCTCGAGCGCCTGCCAGTCCGGCCAGACGGCGTTCGCGGCGCGCCTGCTCGGGCGCTTCGCGGCGGTGGCCGCGGCCGACGGCAGCAACCTCATCTTCTCGCCGCTCTCCATCCACATCGCGCTCGCGCTGATGTCCACCGGCGCCTCGGGGGACACCCTCGCCGAGATCCTCGCCGTCGCGGGCGCGCCGTCCCGGGACGAGCTGCAGGCGTTCGTCAGGGACAGCGTGATCGACCGCGTCCTCGCCGACCAGTCTGGCGCCGGCGGGCCCATCGTGGCGTTCGCGTGCGGCGCTTGGATGGACTGGAGGATGCCTCTCAGGCCCGAGTACCGCGACACCATCGTCAGTGCCTTCAAGGGAAGCGCAACAACCGTCGACTTCCTAGACAAGGTCAGTAGCACATTCATATTTACTTGATATATCTAATCTTTGATTGAATGAAATTGGCGTTTGATTTTTTTTGACTTAGAAATAAGCGAAGTAGATGTAAGGTAATTTGATATCAATCTATGTTTAATTCTGCTTTTGGGATGAACAACCCCGCTGGGCTAACAATTTTAGGAAAAATATAGTACACACAGTACTAATAGAAGTTCATTGAAGGTTTAATCTTGTAAGATTCTGATGTAATGCCTAGATGTATTTTGGATATTTTTGTTTTGTTGTGAAATTGTTGCTTTCCCCAACCAGCTCAAGTAAAATTTGTTTAAGATTATGCTTAACAAATTAAAACTATTATGAAACTGCGATATTTGATATAATTGATATAGCATGCTAAAATAGGGAGATGCTATAATGTCGTCTGAATCACAACACCAATTATGTATGAATCAGACAGTCTTTAAAAATCTAAACACACACAAGATCTAGTTCCTTTTTTTCTGTGCATATAAAACCACAATGAACAAAAAAAAAACTAGCTCATCTTCAATCAGATAAGCTCAGTCTTGCTCCTGTGAAATTTAGTCAAATTGACTTGACTTTACATATACTTTTACTGCAAAGGATTAGCCCACATAGTTTTCATGCATGATATGTTAAGTAAATTATGTCTGTAGCTGCATAATTTTCATCTTCAGCTAAGAGGTTAGCCAACTCAGCTTAAACCCACATGAATCTTTACTTGCAGGTCAAATCTGTTGAATTCTGAAATAAGACATCAACCTCTAATAAAAGTAGAACAAATAGTATCTACATCTATCTGTTTTAATTTCCTCCAGTTTGTACTCAAGAAGTTTGAACTATGTTTCTGAATATCAAAATGTCTCTTCTCTTGCGCAGCCAGTGGAATCGAGAGTACAGATTAACGCCTGGGTGGCCGAGGTGACCAGAGGCCTCATCACCGAGATGGTGAACCCAAACGCGCAAAGCAAAGACACTGTGAACGTTGTCATCAATGCCATCTACTTCAAGGGCAACTGGCGGGATCCCTTCAGGAAGGAGAACACCATTGACCACGAGTTCCATCTCCTTGATGGAAGCACCATCGATGTGCCTTTCATGCAGAACTGGTGCGACCAGCAAATCGCCTGCTATGATGGATTCAAGGTGCTCAAACTGCCGTACAAGTCGATGGACGTGGACAGGTCCTCACCGGACTTCGACTGGATGCAGCTGAAGAGTATCCCCAAGTTCTACATGTGCATCTTCCTCCCTGACACCTGCGACGGCCTGCAGAGCCTACTTGAGGAGATCACCTCATCGCCGAAGTTCCTGCTCAACCACCTGCCTCTCATGTTGGTCCCTGTCAATGAGTTCCGGCTGCCACGGTTCAAGCTGAACTTTGGCGGTAGCATCGTTGAAGACCTCAAGAGCTTGGGCCTAATCTTACCATTCGACCCATTAACAGCGAGTGTGTCAGAGATCACGGAGGTTGACACTACTGATGATGGGCAAATATACGTGAGTGAGGTCATCCACAAGGCGGTGGTCGATGTGAATGAGGAGGGCTGTGAGGCAGCTGCCGCCACCGAGTCCGATGACGACATGGGGTTCTCGTTGGACTATGAGCCGCCCAAGCTGGTGGACTTTGTCGCCGACCACCCATTTGCATTCTTCATCATCGAGGAGACATCAGGCAGCGTCGTATTTGCAGGGCATGTCCTCGACCCATCTAGGGAGTAGAGGATGAGCAACTGTTCAGCAGCAGCAGTTAAGATGTCTTACAAATTCAAACAGAACGACAAATACTATTTCAGTGGTGGTCTTTATTTTCTCTGCCCTTCTTATATTAACTAAAGTTGAGGTTTGGCGCTTGATATATTTAATAATTATAAACGTAAATATTCTTCACATCCTAATTCACCAAATGATAAATTTTGCTGATGAGCTCCTCATGGACTTTTTTTTTGTTTTTTTCAAAGAAGTAGGAGCACTACTGATTCATTTAAGGGGGAAAGTTCGGATTACAATTGTTCAATATTACATAACATAAATAACCTCAGGATAACATTTAAGCTCCTCATGGATGACCAACTAGACACGTGAATACTGGAGAAATTGTGTACAAATCACTAAAAAGAAGCAACATAAACAAATTTTAACAGTGCATATGCCCAAAAGAATTGTAGATATTGGTTTTAAGTAAATCACAGTTAATTAAAGAAACAAAACATAAGCATAGTTAATAAAAGAATAAAGATATGCAGTTGCGGCAAAGATTACACAGTAGCGGCCAAGGTAGGCTGCAAAAGGGTGGTGGGCAGTGTTGGCAACAAAGTGAGTGGTTTAGCAAGTCTTAGAATATATTTAATTTGTGATCAAATTCCCAAAAGATGTGAGCAGTTAGATGTCCTTCGGACTCACACCCCTTCCTCTTGTATATATGTGGACAAACTCATGAGATCCATATACATGCATTTTTATTCCGGTACATTTGTATCTCTCTCTGATTTTGCATTAGGGAGAACTAATTTTATTTTTTTTGAAACAGGATTCACCCATTTTTTATAGAAAGCGAATGAGTTTGGTACAGTTATCCACGGTCGGGGAAATCGACTTTACATGGCGCGTAGAGCGAGCAAAAGAACCCAATCAAGCTACTGTTATTACGAAGAAAACAATAGAAAGAAGAAAGGTGAGGGTCCAAGCCGCTCATGACCGCGAGCATGGCTGTTATAACAGTTTTACACTCTGCAGAGGTTGTACACTTTCATCACAAACCGTGTTCCCCTGAGTCGCCCGGGTTTGCAAGGCCCTTAAACACTTCCTTTGGTGAGTGGCAAGGGGTTCACTACAAAGCCTTTACAAAGACAAGTGGAAAACTAGACAGTCCGCTAGAGTTTCAATAGCAGTGTGGTCCATAAACCTCCCTAATGGTCAGTACCTTAACAAAGGTTACTACCCCAAGAGGACCGGGTTATCACCCCTACACCGACCCCCTCCTTGCCCTTCCGGTAAGACTGCCAGCTAACCACAAGTCTAATTAATCAGCTAAGATTAGAGCCATGTGACAATGTGGTTGTACGGTTTCTCGGGCGGTTCTCCATGTTCCAATTAAACAAAGTTATCTTGTACCATTAACCATGATATAAACAAAGCCATAATTATCATTTTCTGAGATTGTAACAACCAACCCAAGGTAAAGCAACTAAGCAAAGCTACCCAACAAGATATTAAACCTGGTGTTCCAAGGCTGAGGTAAAAGACTAGGTAAAGTCCTTAATAGGTGTTCCCATCAAATTTATGCATAAAACAATAAAGTAAAGTGAATTAACATGCTATTAATGGAACAAATCAGAATATACAGAGGGAGAAGGCCACTTCCCTTCCTCGGCTAACTGCTGAAAATCTTCTTCAAAAGCTTGCTCTTGATCACCCTCGAACAGCACGTCGTCTACACGATCACTCAAGCAAAACAAATAATAAAAATAAGAAACAATACATAAAACAGTAAAAATAGTACTGGAAAAGGTGAAAAAGATGTAGAGCGCGAAGCAAGGATCGCGTGAGCGCAAGAATCGCTGAAAACGGAGTTAAAACGTGAAAGTTATGGCTAAAACAGTGCACCAGGGACTTGTTTGCGAGAGATTTGAACTTCCAGGGGCTAGCTAGAAACAAACCAGGGGCTAAAACCTAATTAAACCCTATACACAGGGGCTAGCATGCAAAAACAGGGTCTAGAGATGGCGGGTTCTAATACTAGAAAGGTCAAGGGTCTAAACAGAAAAGAAAAGGGCTTAAATCTAATTATTTTTGAACTACTCAGGACTACGAGTTGATTTAAAAAAAAGATGGAGGCCTTTGCAAAATAGCGGCGGCGGCTCAGATCCGGCTCGGATCTAGCGGATCAAGTCCGTTGGATCTTGATCCAACGGCTGCAGCGGGTAGGGGCGGCTCGACGGGCGGCTGCTGGCTCAGCCACGGCTCGGTTTGCGACTCTTGACACAGGCGGCGGCGGCTGGCGGGAGCGGTGGCTCGGGGGCGGCGCAGGCGCCGGCGGCGAGCAGGGGCGGCGGCGAACCGCCGGAGTTGCCGTGGATGGCGCTCTAGAGGCCGGTTCGGGTGGGAGAAGCGCCGGGGAGGTCGTGCGCGGGACGAGGAGGCCGATGTCGACCTCGGCGAGTGTGCACAGGGCCGGGAAGGTGGTGCACCACGGCGCACGGCGGAGAGGGAACTCCGGCGAGCAATTGCAGCCGGGGTAGAGTGAGGGGGAGAGGGAAAAAGGGGCGGCAAGGGTGCTCACCACCTCACCTAGACTCGGCGATGCAAGGGCGGCGATGGGATGCGGCGAAGCGAGAGATCGACGGTGGCGGCGGCACTGGCTGCAGAGTGAGCGAGGGCGAGTGCGTGGAGTGGAAAGGGGAGAACAATGAGCTCATGCGCGGGTTTTATAGAGGGGAGGGGTTGGTGTGCCGCGAGCGAGGGAGGGACAGCGAGCTCGGCGGCCGACAATCACGGCAGTGCTTGCCGTGTCGTCTCCGCGCGAGAGAGGGGGAGGCGCGTCGCGGGCCGTTATGTCCATCAATGCGGCGAGGGAAGGAAAGAGGGGCGGGGCGTGGGGGCGTCCACAATGGGAGGAACGTGCGGTGCTCGTTTGGAAGGCGCTGTCGGGAGGAAGAAGATGGCGCCGACAAGTGGGCCCCTGCTGGAAGTGAGAGAGAGAGAGAGAAAGAGGGATGGCGGGTTGGGTTGGGCCGGTGCAGGTTGTTTGGCCCACGGGAAAAGAAAGAGAGGGGGAGAGAGTTGGGGTAGGCTGGAGAGAGAAAGGGTGAGAGGAATTTTTTTAAAAAACTTAAACACCATTTGATCAAATTCAGTTTGAATTCAAACAAGGTTTAAATTTTGGGTGTTATAAAATCTCCAAGCCTTCCAAGTGCTTAGTGATCAAATCTTTAGTCCTTAACACACATTTGAGAATGTTAGTGCTAGGTTAGCTCTTGAGTGAGTGAGAGAGTAAGGTGTTGAGCTTTGTGTGCTGGTTCTAGAGTGAACCACTCTTGTATCTTGGTGCGCCGGCCATCCTTGGAGTCTTGGTGGCTCGTCGGCACGTCTTCAACCCTCCGACTTGGTGTGGAGCGGCGTTGACGACATTGTGCAGGGGACGTGGAGACCTCATGCTGCGTGGAGAAGCTCCTTAGAGGAAAATGGGGCCAAGGTGACTAGGAACTTGGGTAAGCCTTAGTGGTATTGCCTCGGTGGCAAGTCAAGGAGTCCCCGAAAGAGACTTGATGGCCGAGAAGCAATACTCTTAATTGAGTGCTTCAATAATGTGGAGTAGGAGTGGCTTTGCCTAACCGAATAACGGGATAAATCTCGTGTCAAGAGTTTGCTTCCTCTCATCCCCTATTTGAACTTCCTCATTTCATATTTGCAGCTTATGTGCTAATACTTTTTTAGAGTAAATCAAGCTAGGATTGGCTATATGTTGCAAAACTTTTTTGGGATGAGGGTTTCGCACTAGAAGAGCTATAGTTGCACATCTAGATAGCATGTATTAGTTTAATTTTATGTGCAAACTAGTTGGAGCCATATGTTAAGGTTTTAAGTCATAATTCACCCCATCTCCCCTTAGGCTATGAGCACCCGATCACTTTGATAGTGATGCAAGGGAGACAGCCATTTTAGTTTCGGAAAATAGTTTATCTACCAAGCTAGCCAGAACTTTTTTTCAAAAAGGGAAATTTTATTATTTCAAGAACGTAAGGTGATCCAAGCCAGAACTTTGAGGTAATCACTCAGTAGTTTACAAGACATGATCATTGACACATAGTCGGGTAGTCTCATAAAGGATATTGTTACCTTTCTGAATGTAATCCATGCATGTCAATTGCAGTCTCTGAAGCTCCTACACAAATTAATGAGACAAGATAAATAAGGAGTGATTCTATTTGTATGTGATTGTGGTTAAAACATTCCACAGATACCTGGGTCTCATTATGAAGGTGAAGCATTAAACATGTGATTGCTTTGTTACCATTTCATGTATAAAGGAAGCCTTGGAAAGATTATATCTGGTAGGGCGATAGATGGTGCACAATCAAAAGTAGTTACTATTTGAATATTTTTCTGCAGAAGTGATTGTTTTCAATTTAGAAAAGAGAAGTGTGGTTTACATGTTTGGAACTGACTTCTAGGGGAATCTGGTGAGCATGACCTTGAATGGCCTGTCATTCATTTGAATTGGAACCCCACAACATACTCTTGGATGATCATTTCTTCAAAAGAAAAACAGAATTTGGTCTTTCAAGGCTCTTTGGTGGAGAACAAAACGTAGTTTCCACCACCAATGTAGTTGAGAAAATATAAGCTCAATGCTTTTACAGAATTATTTGCTATAGTTTTTGTTCTCTTTTGCATCTGATTAGTTTTCATTTTTGCATCCTCGATAAAAATCTTTTGCACTTTTGCACACGTTCTCAGAGACAAGAAATTTCTCTAATACGTTTCTCTGTAGAGGATACATGGAACGTGAGTACTACCTTACACGTGAAATATGGGTCAAGATGGACCCATCCAGTTTGGGTGTTCAAATTTTAGAGATTGTGACAGTTTTTTTTTTTTTTGGAGAACTACCCAACTTACATTAGTTGTCAGGGAACAACTTGGTTGAGAATTCAAGACAATTTCTAATGAGATGAAGCAATGCCCTTTCTAGATATCCTTTCTGAAGAAATTCATGAACATACGTCGAGACGTTCATGCCTTCAATATGGTGTCAACCATGTCTTACACAGAGTATATAATAATAATAAACATAGCATACAGAGTTACCTAAGCCCCCAATGCTAGTTCAATTCAAGACAACTTGGGTATGGACGAAGCAACATATTTGTTATGCAAGAAAATCTTAGCTGACACAGTAGTAATAACATACAAATCCAGTGAAAACAAGGTAATGTTCTTAAATGAACTGATGCCTATGATAACTAGAACAAGGAACACCCATACTAGTAAATCCAGATTGCATCCTAAAAGCACCGATAGAAAACCATGTTTCAGGAATTACTACTTCAGAAATGACATCTGACAAATGATCCAGATTGAAAAATGCAGCTGTTCCTAATGTCTAATTGAAAACTTGATGGATTTTGGAATGTACACAGTTGCATCCATGCCTGCTTTTACCACTGAAACAGAAGGAACATTTGACAAACACAAAGAAAGCTTCTGCTACTAGACCCGTATCTCTGGAACATGCTGTAGGTACTTCTGCATTCCATCGATGTCCCATTGAGCTTTGAAGTTCCTGTGGAGACCAAGCAGCCAGAGCTTTTTCAAGGAGCCAAGGTATCTGATGCCCTGAGGAACTTTCTGCAATTGTGGTAATGATGTGATATATAGACATTCTATGCCAGGAAGTGCACCATCTGTAATTGTCAGAAGGCAGACATCATTCATGTCCTTCAAAACTAGCGTGTTCAGGTGTGGGAAGGATCCTACTGAAAGTACCAATGTTGTATGTGGACTATGTATATTGTTAAGTCTCAGGTACGTGAGGTTCGGCACACAAGATGCTAGAACCACCAGTGGATCTTCTACAAAATGGCACCTGCTTAGGGCCAGATACTTGAGATATTTGCCATGGTTCTGAAGTATCGGGCAATGTTTTGTCCCTAGGGCCCAACATCCTCTGACAATTAGCTTGTGGAGCTTCGTGCAGATCGGATTGAAATCTTTCAAGGTAAGTATCTCATTCTCATCACCCGCAGATAGAAGTAAACTGGAAAGAAGTGGCATAGTCGACAAGGTAGCAAAAAGCTCACCACAATGGGAAGCAGTGATGTTATCTATCCATAGGCTTCTTAGTTGCAAAAGCTTATCAAGTTGCTCTGTCAGGTCCTTGCTTGCTTGCACGGTCTCAAGAGTCTGCAAATCTTCAAGGTTGGAAAGCCCTTTAGGAGCTTCCACTCCGACAAAGTACCGGAATTCTGACTGGTTCTTATCAGCAAGTTTGTCAGCAGTAAGGTGCCTTAGTTTGGTGAGATTCACTATCCCAGGTGGCAGAGCTTTTATACTTGTTGATTTGACATCAAGAGTTTGAAGATTGGAGAGATTCTTAATGGAGTTCGGCAGTGATGTTATTCTTGTATTTCTTAGGCCAATGTATTTCAGGTTAAACAGGTTCCCTATAGATGCAGGCAGTTCCTGGAAATCAGAGTTCTGCAGTTCAAGGACAGTAAGGTACTTGGATTCAGATAGTATTGATGGTACATAGTCTACAATGGTATCACTTGCCATCAGGGTTCGGAGGTGTGGAAATTTCATATTAGATTTATTCTTTTTCATCTTCTTCCATCCATATGAAGATATGCGACGAACACCTGTGTCCATCTGCACCATTGCACCAAAATCATTTACTGTGCCAAACATTTCCACTTTAGAGATTGAAAGGGCTAATTCCCTTAAAATGTCATGCATTTTGCATGTATTCACCCTTCCAAGCTCATCATTTTCCACTAGTTGCAGCATATTCCGATGGATCAGCTCTGTAAGATAGCCCTCTGCTACCTCCTCAGGAGTGCTGTCCCCTTTCCTTTCGACAAATCCTTCAGCAACCCAAAGTCGCACAAGGTCCTCCTTTGAAAAATGGTAATCTTCAGGAAACAAGCTGCAGTACAAGAAGCAGTTTCGGAGGTCACTAGGCAAGTCATAATAGCTAAGATTCAGAATTCCTCGAACCTGATCATCCTTTTCCAGTTCACAAGGAAGCTCATTGTACATCTGTCTCCAAACTGGCTCTATTTGCTTCCTTGAAGACAACAAACTGCCTACTGATACAATAGCCAGTGGCAAACCCCTACATTTCTTTACAATATCAGTAGTAATCTCCTGAAGCTCTGATGGACACTTCACCAGAGGTAAATCCTCACATCGTTTTACAATAACAGTAGCTAGATCCTGAAGCTCCGATGTGCACACTGACAGTGACAAGCTCTTAATTTTCTTTACAGTATCAGTAGCAAGCTCCTGAAGTTCAGATGGACACATTACCAGTGTGGAGTCCTCACATTTCGTCACAATATGAATAGCCAACTCTTGAAGCTCACGTGGACACTTTTCCAATGGAAGACCCTCAGAACTCTTTATAATGTCATTAGCATGCTCAAGAAGCTCTGATGTCCAATCAAAGTGATTTTTGTTAGGAAAAGCCTTCATACAGAAGAGCTGGAGTGCATCCTTGATGTCTAATGGGTTTAGCTTGAGCAGATAACCTGGTGTGGCAAGAGCAGCTACATCATGTTTCCTTGTTGTGATGACAATACGGTTTTCCTTCCCAGAATCCTCGAACACATCGCTTATTCCATCGTAAACTCGACGATCCCAAACATCATCCAATACAACAATATATTTCTTATGTTTCAGTACGGTCTTTAAATTTCTCTTCAATTCTAAGATGTCCATCTTGTTGATGTCATCTGGTTTCAGCCTCTTCTTGTCTCCTATCTCAATATCAACTGGTACAGTCACTTCCTTCTGATTGACATTGTTAGCATCAGCTGTTGCTGTATGCTTAGAGGCACTGACATTGTTTAGCAGCTCCTTCAGCAGAGCATCCACACCTCTATATGTCTGTGAGATAGTGAGCCAAGCATGGATGTCGAAGTGATCTTTCAGTTGTTCATACACACTAGTGAGCAGTGTGGTCTTTCCCATCCCACCCATACCTAACAAAGATACCACCTTGAGAGCTGGTATATTTGCCACGTGGACAGGTGCATTGGGAGTCAACAATTTCTGTAACAGCTCTCTGTCCTCCTTGAACCCCACCAGGTTTTCATTCTTTATAAGTTGGGGCGAACTGTATCGAGGGAATTGCTGCTCAGCACTGGTGACTTGAGAGGGAAGAAGCTCGTGGAATGAATTCACCCACATATTCTTTAACTTCGAGACATGCTCAATTTCCTTTTCAATCTGAGCTAGATCATCAGCAATTCCACTAAACACTAAACCATAGCTTAATCCGTTAGCCAACTTTTTCTGTTTCGGCCCTTGCTTGTATTGAAGAGAATGATAGGAAAAGTTGTCCATTATGTCCTCAACACGGTAGGCCAGCATTCTCACTTCTGTGATCCAAGCCTTGAGGAGCTCATCACTGAGATATGATGTACCTGTCTTCCGTATAAAGATGTTCATCATCAGAAGTTCCCTCCGAATACGCTGCACGGTGTTTGGTAGCTCAATCAAATTAGAAAACTGGGTTGCAATGAATGTGGCAGCTTCTCCTGCTAAATAGAACCCAATCTTTGACAGTGCAAGAAGTGCTGCTTCTGCCATCTCTGTCAGAAGGGAAAATACAAAAGATGTTACATATTGCAGAATAATTTATTTTGTTGAATCAACTGAATTGAAATGAGCATGGGATTGCTTCAAGTGCAACATTGGCAATTAGTTTTCCTTTGTTGGAAAAAGACAAGCCATTTTTAGAAACAGTAACCTTTCATAGTCTGGTTTAGAGAATTTATCATAAGTATCGATCTTTTTCATTATGCTCGCTCCCAGTTTGTTTACATTGTAAATTTGTAATGTTTAAATTTCACACTGTGCTGTGGAATAAAGAAGTTTCAACATTGACAGTCAAAAGTTAGCTAGAGCCTCACGACATAATAGAATAACTATAAGTTCCATTATGATACTGTGGCCCTCGTATAGCAGATTTCACTACTGTAGTAGATAATCCATAGTCATGACTAGATTAGCAAACATTAGAGTATAAGTGAACTGCTATCCGAAACTTTTGGGGCAAAAAGGATACTCCTTTCTTCGTCAGAATTTGAAAATCACATTCTCTTACTACGGTTTCTTCCCAAAGCAGAGGAAACAGAGGTCAGAGACTATGCAAGGAAATAGTCTCGATCATTCCACAACCAACACCAGCAGGGAACATTGCGACTAACTTGGAGCTTCGCGATTCTCATAACTTCACGGGTCCCCTTCCTTCCTATGATTGTGGAACTCCGTCATGGATCTAGGCCGTGAGAGGATAAATAGGTCAGGGGCGATAGGCGGCGCGGCAATTGGTCGAGCAGCTCGCGTGCCGTCCGGCGTCACACACCGCGGGAGGGTCGGAAACACAGGGATACGAGATTAAGCGACCAAAGGAGGCGGCCAGGTTCCTGAGACAGGCCGCGCCGGCGCGCGCTGGCAGGGATCGTAGGGCGGCATGCCGGCGGGATCTTGCGCGGCGACATCATGGGAGAAAGGGGAAAGTGCGGCTCTCTCTCTCTCTCTCTCTCCCTCTCTATTTTAACTTCATTAAACCACGATTTATCAGAGTAAAAAGCATCATCACTAAACAGAAAAAATTGCAATATTAGGATAAGCGCAAGGTGGTCAGCACCAGCAACACAGCAGACTTGAACAAGAAACCATGCGCGGAGAACCTACCTGACGGTGTCGCGGAGAACCGAGAGCTCCTGCAATGGTAGTGGTGGTGGCGTCCCTTCTGGTCCCGGGTCAGTCACTTCGGCCTGGTGCTACGAAGCTCGGCGCTGCGAACTGCAGGACAGCTTGGAAGAGGAAAGCTGCCGAGAGGGGCGAGAGATACAAGGATCAAAACATTTTCCTTGCAGGAAAAAAAAAATCCAAGAGTGACATTGGGTTGACTTGACTTGGTCCCGCGTCAAGGTCAAGCTCAAAGGCCCTATGTCGGCCCAATCGCTTTCGTCTTAGCACTCATGCCACTCCTAACAGAAGCTTTACTTTTTTTTCTGAAACAGAAAGTTTTTATTTTCGTTAAATTTTTTACGATGTGGTTAAAAAAGTAATGAAAATAAAGGTGAAAGGAATTTCTTAGTCTTATCTCTAACGAACGAAATCAGCTCCATCGGGTCAAGCGTGAGATTGGGCCACGTCATCGCTATTTATCCACTGTCGGATCTTCCATCAACAGTCAAAATCAAGCACAGAGTAGGCAGGGTCAACTGGTCAAGTCAGGTTCTCGACCCTTCGCGATTCCCATCAACAGCACACATTGACCCTTGACCTTCCTTTCATCATCGTTGCCACCAAAAAAAAATTCCCAACCAGCCAACGCTCATGTGCCCTCCTCCGCGAACATCACCCACGTAGATTCCTACGAGCGCAGTGCCGCAGTCCGCACCCGGCTGTATCTGGAGGCGAGATCAGATCGACTCCATCCATTGACTCCTTTGATAAGCAGGTAACTATGCATCAGAAATCCTTCATACCCTTGAAATATACCTCCTTCTCCCGTGATCGCATTTGCCAGCTCCGGCCGCCGGGGCTCTAGTGGTGGACACCCCTGCATTCACCCGTGTCGTCCGGTGCTCACCTCTCCCCTCCCTCGCTTACCTGCCCTCCTGCACCATATGCCTGACCACGAACTCGACCAAACCAGCCGCCGCCACTGCAACAGCGAATCAAGCAACCCCCTTCTCACCGGGCTCTGGCCCCATGGTTAGTCCTTCCTCAGCGCCCTCTTCTTTGGGTGACAGATGCAACTACCTCTACAAGAAGAACGTCCCGTCTCTGTTCACATTTCCTGTCACGGTGAAACAGAAGATGTACACCATGTGCTCGACAAAATGCCTATAAAAAAGCACACATAACAAAAGCATGTGAAAGGCCACTGTGTAGCAACAAGCAAATGGGCAAAGCTAGCGTAAGCCTTGTGAGTTTTGGGCACCCTGCAAATTAAAGACGACATCTGACTATCACCCTACAGATGATACTGTATAATTACAGACTCCATAATGAAGTAGATGACTTGCATCATGTAAATTAAGTGAGCATTGAATTTTTTGTTAAAGCTCTATTGAAAATTTTGTGGCCCTTGCTTTTCTCGAATCAAGATGATCAATAAAGTGCATATGATTGTTACATGGAATCTCCTGCTTTGTCTTTCTATGGGCTACTTCCACCACTGAGTCAGGTTCTTCATCAAAAGGGATTATAATAGAGGCCAGTTGCACCATGGAGTTGGCTCAATCCACCCATGAGTCTTAGTGTTGCATGACAAGTTGAGATAAGCCACTATTTCTCTTCTTGTTACAATTGTACTGATACTGAAATTTGCTTTCTGCAATGGTATTCCTGTTTTTCTGCTACTTTAGGTTTGCGTTACTTCTGAGTCATTGCTTCATCTGAGTATTGCGTACCAGATTCCCTGCAAGAGGGGTTGATTGACGTTTAGCGAAGTTCAAAACTGTTATAGAATTAATGTATTAGTGGGAACCAAATATGTATATTTTTTTGTTCACAAGCTGATAGTAGACTGTTGCAAATAACTTGAATCGATACTAAAAGACTGATAGCTCGGTTTGGTTTGCTTGGTTCAGACATTTGGCGCCTGCAAATAGCTGACATTATTTCTAAAAAAACTTTAGCACAATTTGCAGAGCGTTTGCTTGTTTCATTTATATAGGTCCTCCTATTCAATCCTGCTAACAAAAGAACGGCAACAGCGCTACCATATATCAAAAGTGATGTCAAAATGTATCCATGTTAGCAAGCATGCACCTGAACAGGTAACACAAAAAATCAAGAACTAAGTAATTATGTCTTGATACTATTGCCTATGAATCAGATTCTCCATCTGGCTCAGAAAATGTCAGTGATAGAGAGGAGGGTCCTTACTGATGAATTTGCAGAGCGTAACTTAGATCATAATCTATAGGTTCACCAATTTTATGCATATGCTACCTTAGCGGTGAACTGTGCTGTTCTCAACCGCCCAAGTCATCACAGTGCTTGAAACAATTTGAGAGGCACTCAACCTTGTTTAATGCCAAGATAATTACAGGTATAATACCAGCTGAATGGTATCAAAAAGATCCCACATTCTATTTATTCAGCTCCACAGTTCTAAGTTATTGTATATCTTTGGCATTAATAAGTCAAGCGTCACAGAAGGGCAAGCAGGTGCACGATGCTGGAATTCAGAGATACTGGCCTCATCCAGTTGGTGCCTTCCGGCAGTTATGGACCACATCCTATACTGATTTTTTGTTGAATGCTGTACAATGAACTGTGGCGTCAAGAGGCATTATGAAATATATGAATGTATGATGACACTAAAACGTCGTCTGCGAACTATGTATCAAGTACAAGCGTCCAATCATCAACCTTACTAGCATCACAACTTGTCTTAATTCTATCTATTTTTCAAAATCTGCTGCCAGTGTCTATAAGTGGCGACTGACAATTATCTCTTTGCAACAGAACCGCCCAAATTAAAACGGCTCAAGTGCGCTAACTATCATCTTAATATTTAATCAAATTACCATGCACTTAAAACGGTATAATCCGGTCGTCTATCGGGTTAAGGATCGAAAAACACTGGAAGTCTCGCACGAAGACGAGCACAGATGATTACAAGCAGATAAAAGTTCTCAAATTTAATTTACAATACAGAGTTTTTTTTTACAAACAAGCTTACCTAAAATTTCAGAGTTCAAAAAATGCAATGGATTTAAATAGAAGTTTGATTTTAAAAAAAATCACGATACTACGAAGACGTGAGGATGTCACATCGAGCCCACCGGTGTGAATCCTGGTTAGCTCCAACCAGCAACAAACACCTGAAAACAGCATAACAACAAACTCTGAGTATACTAATACTCAGCAAGGCTTACTCGACTATGGGTATACTTAGTCCACTATCTAGACATGCAAAGCTTTTTGGCTCTGGAGTTTATTTTGCTGAAAAGGCTACTAACAATGGATCCTTACTTTCAAATTTTATCTTAGGTTTAGCATTCGAGTACCAACTAGGTTTTCTGAAACATCTAGAGCACACATGGTAGATCAAATTAATCCTCTAGCAAAAGACAATCAAATGTCTTCCTTCCATTCTCATTTCCATCATTTACTCCGATGTGACAGAGAGATCAAGGTTCTCTTAACCGAGAGAGACGGCAAATCGATCCGATTTAACCTTGCAAGGTGGACCTAACTCACACGACGCATGAAAACCCTGTCAGACCACACATGTCAACTGTTCTCATCCTCGCCCCGACGTCTGAATCACGCCAGCCAAAACCCGGGTGAAGGGCCCCTCACGGTGAACTCCCAGAGAACCCGGAGGCTACATACACTCCAACACCCGCCATCATCCCACTCCCAGAGTAGCAGGTCGCGATTCAAAGTATCGTTGCAATTCAGGTAATTAGCTTACCGGTTTCGACTACCTCCTACTCCCGGCATGTGGTTAGTACTGTTCAAGCCTCGATCAATGTGCCAACAATAGTACAGTCCTCAACCGACACAGGCGGAGATTTACTTTTCATTCATTTCATATCCATAATCAAACTCATCTCTGCCCGATCTTCATTTGTCTTTCCTCATTGATTCATTCTCAAGCCACGTTGTCATAAGTAACAACAACCTATAACTCGCGAGTGGCAGGAATCACTCGACTTCTACCGAATCCTAGTTAAGCATTGCAGTACTAACGACCTGCGCACTAGTAGAGTGACTGAGGAACCCTAGTGATCATGCATCTATGGTTTCATTCAACTCCTAGAAAACTTAATGCACAAATACATAAATAAACCATTGAATACTCAAATTAGGGGTTATGCTCCGGGGCTTGCCTGGGGTAACACTAAGTCAGTGTTAGTATTAACAAGGCCTTGGGCTGGGTCTTTGCTGCTCCAACTAGTCATCTCTTCAGGATACACCTACCAACACCGTCTTGTGGTCCGAATCATCATCGTTTGCTTCATGTCCACGCATTGTACATCTAGCGTACCTGAATGAGATGCAACAATGCTAATGTATGAACATATGGACGATGCATCAGACAAGGTAATCAAGACAAGCTCAAGGTCACTATTGCATGGGCACTGACAGAAGACTAATTAAACACCACACAAGCCGCCCATAGAGATAGCAACACATCAAGAAGAGTACACAACCAGCAGGCTATATAAATAAAGTGTTTCACTTCCCAAAAAGCGTTACTTAAACTTATTTTATAAAAGCTAACCCACAGTGCAAAGCAGGAAGGGTTAGACTAGAACTTTATTAACTAGCAAGCAAGTTTAAGCAAGGTACATAAAAACAAACCACAAACTGGTCTAACAAGGTTAACACGATTTACATATGATCAACACAAATTGCTGAAATTAAGCATGTAGAAAAGAAACTATTTAGCAACAAACATAAAAGTAAAGGCTATAGCTAGTAGCTAGACAAATGCAAAAACTTGACATCGAGCCATAACCTGGTAGAAAACTTTACCAGAAGGTTAAGGTATCGATAAAGCATGCAACAAAAATTTACCAACAATTATTGATAGCAGAAAGAATTTATTTTAGCCTCAACAAACAAATAGTACAAAAACAGATTTACAAACATGCACATAGCTTCTGAACATGAAATTCTTATAGTGAACTAAGCATTCAAAGAGTGAGCTACTGCATAAATTTCACAAATTTTGGACTTCCATAATTGCAGATATTAAATAAACAAGGTTAAACAAGCATTAACCAAGATTAAATCCACACATCACAGAAACATTATCCAAACAGTAGGTTTAATATTTTTTCTAAGCACTACATGTCAAAACAAAACTAATCCAACTGGTTTTATATTTTTCTCATACTCCTAACTCCATTTATGCATTTATCAACCTACAAAAACATTTATCTAGCATAAATAAAACTGCACAGCAAACAACACATTTCATGGTTCTACCATATAGAGCATAAAAAGATTAAGCTAACAAAACTAGTTTTGCATTTTTAGCATTTTTCTAATATGTTTTACGGATTTTCAAAGCTTCAAGCGATTTGGTCCCTGAAAGACTATTCATATGAGTCTATGACAATGCAGAAAACCCCCTGGACTTGCTTCAATTGCTGCATGAGGTTCTTGACGTGAATTTGGTGCCTTAGGGAGCTTGAATCCGGCGAGAGGAGGCCATGCCGGCTACAGGGGAGTGGTGGGAAAGCATGAGGGGCTCGCCTGCAACCGATTTGAAAGGAGAGCTAGGGCGGGAGGTGGTCGGAAGAGGGCTGGCCACGGAGTAGTGGTGGAGGCGGTGCTGTAGCTCGGCTTTCGGCGAGGGGTTGGCCTATGGAGGTCAGTGAAGGGGCTGGGGAGGTCGAGGGGGATGTGGGGGAGCTCACCATGGCGTCGATTCGGGTGGAGGAGAAGCGGAGGGGGCGGATCGACGACGGCCGGAGCTCCGGGCGGAGCTTCCATGGCGGACGGCCGTGCAGCTTCGATTCCGGCCTGGGAAATGCTCTGCCGGGGCTGGGAAAGCACGCGGAGGTGGTGGACGAGGCAGGGAGGCCTTGAGCACATGGAATCGGAGCGGGAGCGGCGTGCCAGTTCTGCTCGGCTCCAGTCGAAGCGAGGAGGAAGATGGAGGAGGGGAAAAGGGGATCGACGTGGGAGTGAAATGGAGCGAGGCCGGAAGGATAAGGTCAGGCTGGGGCTGGTGAATGAGGTTCTCCGGCCAGCCGACACGTGGTGGTCGTCACTGGACTGTGCCGGTCGCGGCATGGGCACGAGTACGGGAGGAGCAGAGGAGCGGTGAAACAAGGGAATGGGGTCCAGGGATTTTGATCTGATTTGACCAGCAAAAACTGAAATTTCTGCACATAAACTTGAATTTCGGCCAAAATAAAAGTTGTAGAGAATTAAAAGATCTACAAAAATGCTTTTGGGTAAACGTTGATCCGAGCTAAGATTTGATAGATAAAGCGGGTCAAAGAACAGTCAAAGCTGAAATTCAGTTAAGCTCAAAAGAGGGATTCAACCGGGGTTTGAATGACTTTGGACCATGGTCTTGAATTAAACGAAGTTTTCAAAATATTCGTCAAATATATAGTTAGCAAAAATTGCACAAACATAATTGAACTTTATTGCATGTGATGACATGCGATTTCATATGTAATTGTGCATGCGTAATTAACGCTAATAACAATGTTTAAGCACAGAATTAGCCACTAATACACAAAATTAACACAGGGGTGTTACAGCCTTCCCTCCTTAAAAGAATCTCATCCTGAGATTCGGAGTGATAGACTTTAAAGGGAAGAGAAGCAGGTCAATCATCAAAGACGGTAGGAAAAAGTCACATTAGATAAGATTGATGTTGACGGTACGATCCTTTACAGATAAGGTCTGAGAACTTAAAGAAAGATTAGGAGAGCAAAGCGGTATCTTAGGAAACATAACATCTCCCTCGACTTTTGTCCGAATGGTAACTTGTCCAACGTTAAGTGTTGTACACCCCCTTGTTCCAACAGTGATGACCTAGGTTGCTTGATCCTCTCGGTAGATTAAACTGAGTCCCTTATCTACCACCACTTGTAGTCTACTACGTTCTCGTCCATTACTAGTTTCTTCAAAGATTATCTGATTCGCAACTTTGGAAGGAAGACTTACTAGATTTAGGTCTGATATATACATCTCCGGATAAAACCATGAGAGATAGATTTGGGAAAGGTTCACTAAGAGATAACACGCTGGTGTAGTTTCATAGGGGATCATGACTACCAACCTCGATACCAGCACATGCCAAGCAGCACAACCATGTGCGATCGCCCACAGCAGGCCTTCAGTTTCTTCATAGCACCATTAGTTGTTAATCATAACACCATTTACTGAGCATACCACCAATGAGAATTCTCATGTAACACAGATAGATTATGAATGGATAAGCACTACGGGAAAGAAGGGTAGTAAAGAAGTGATCCAAATATAGAGGCATGACATGATTGCAATAGAGATTAACAACCAAAGACTTTAGGGCATAAGACTTTTGCTTTAGCTTCACAGCTTGCATCCACCAAAGAGATTACCAAATCAATGATCAACATGAGATTCAGTCCGGTTAGGCAGCAACAGGAGATCAAAACCGATAACCATTCAAGAACCTTAGGGAACTATAAACGAAACAAGCAGGACACATGGAACAAAACCGATATACCATCCAGAGACCTAGGTGATAAAGCAATGTCATGATTCACAAGGGAAAGATTCTAAGGCCAAGGTAGAAAAGGAGATTAACATTGCACCAGATTGTATTTAGGATAAGAGACAACGAGGTTCATCAATGATTGATAGGTATGGTTTTGACTAGCAGGCACATGGGCATACCACAACCATAGACAATTGTCGAGGAAACCTAGCTAGGTTAACGGGTCAACAAAAGGTCTACAAGATGCAAGATACTTTTTTTGCAGCACATGAACCGTAACTAGCACTGCACTTAAAAGATTATGGCTGCAAAACTTGAGCAGGGTTAATTATGGAACTCAAGGTTACGCACGCAATTTGAAATTAGGATTCCCTACCCAGGTGAAAGCAGCTTCCTTTTTACATGCAACTAGGGACACCTCCTGATGACGACGATGATTGCTTTTAAGAGAACACCCGAACTCGATTCTTGCACAACTCTTCAACTAGATTGGATGATTGAGTCAGGTAAGGTTTTCAGATCCAGAAGGAAAAAGTTAACAGAATAAGGAATGACAATAAGACAAGATCACATAGAGTTGAGCTCACCAGAACAAGAAAAACAATTTTGGTGAGATTCGTCATAAAGCTCATGGATAGCAAGTGAGCATAGCACGGAAGATTGGTTTAAGAGGAATTTTCGGAACATCCTTGCTCAAGATTTATTATTAGAATGAGCTGCATGATGCTAGTTGCAAAACATGTTTATTTATGCCAATGCAATGCAAGTATGTCAAGGGATAATGACAAAACACTGCAACTCAGAGTGCAAATGCTCGATACCCATGCCAATGATGCATTCATGAAACGGATGATTGCAATGCCGATGTAATGCCATGATGGGATGTTCCATGCGCAAAATAAAATGGTGCATATGACATGATGCATTTGCCATGATGTCGACTCAATGATGTATACATCATGATGCAAAATGACAATGCTCTTGAGTGATGCTCGCCATGAGATGCATGAGTATGATGCACATACGTATGAGTTGAGAATGCACATGATTCACACCTTGTAACCGCTCTCGCAAGACTACCACCTGGTTAGTTCTATATCCTTGAGCGAGGATCAAAAGTTAGGACACTAGTAAGGTTGCATAAAAGGGGATTGCAGTGAGTTATATCACATATACCTAGGCACCAGTGCGCTCCTAGTGGCTCAATCATGTGGCTGCAGCGCACATGAGGCCCTAGGTTCCGGCACGGCATCATAGTCATGTGATTAAACACCACCACAAGAAAAATCAAGAGCAGCAACCCAATCGTGCCAGCAACGACAAGATAGGTTAGAGGGATCTAAGACAACACACGATGTTATACTCAGATGCATACCCGTTGGTTGGTTTGCAGATTTCCGAGGATGATGCGACACCATGCACTGACCAATGTCGTGACCTGATGGGATGCATGACTGTTGCAATAATGGCAGTATATAAACTATTATTGTCACAGACCTTTTTAATTTATCCAAGAATTTACTGAGCAAGAACGAAGGTACAAGTGTTTCAGATATTGGAATCAAAGTAGCCAACAATATAGGGTACGACATCAATAGAGGATAGAATGATAATTGAACGATGGATTGAAGGGTTTTGTTGACAAACATCAAGGATTAGTTACTAAAGGGAAAAGCAACAATGCTTTTGCTACAATAGATTCAAGGCTTTGATCAAAAGTTTGATTGGAACGATAAGCTGAAATGTAGGTTCCCATAAACCCAAGCCACTGACTTGCAAGAGATCTTCTCAGCCCATGGTTAGTCGAGCAAATTACGATTGGTTCCACTACTGCAACACAAAACTAGACAGACATTTTAGGTCAAAGCAACACATTTTAGTAAAACAACGTAACAAGCAAAATGATCAAACCAACCCCAGATATGATATGATGCATGCACGTTCTATCGTTCCTCACCCAAACAATTGCCAATAACTTGGCATACGGGGACAACTGGGGCACAATACGTACTCTCCCTATATATACTAGTCGTTCTTACGTTCATAACTTACGTAACGTGGTTAGTGTACCTGCAGAAGAACACGAAACATATATATCCACTTCTGGACCCTTCGTGCCAGCACACACGAATGGCCCCCATGTGTCATACGCCACACGGGTAACGCATATGCAGTTTCCCACATATTCACACATACATTACCATCCACTATAGAGATGGCACCCAAACGTTCGATGCTGAATGGGCAGTACTGCATACGTCATAATAAAGTATTCACTTCCCATACAAATCGCCTTACGGGACACCCAAGGGTAAACGTGTCCCACGGCCATGGCCAACCGCATGACAGGTCTACATCTCATAACATTGCCTTACGTGATGGCCATGGTTACAATCACACGGTAAGAAATCCGCGCTCCATATCAGGCGGCAGATAGCGACAGGCTCATTTGAATGGAGCCTTATTACCTCCTCGTATGCTCATCATACGGGACCCGTGCACGTATGAAACACATGGGCTATTCTAAAAGACTACCAAGAATGCTTACCTTGCTTACCTAAGCGTAGGTGCGTTGTTACCGAATATTAGATACCAATTGTGCAAGAAAGTAAGTTTCAACAGAAAGTAAAGTGCTGGAATAAAATAGATACATAGATGCCACCATGACTAATAAAACCTAGATAGGTCATACGATCTATCTTATTCCTTAGCGCAACTAGCGACAATTTTCAAAACCGACCAATTTGCAAGCCAAAAGTTGCAAGTAATCATCCCCAGTGCGTTTCGGCTCTGATACCAGCTGTAACAGAACCGCCAAAATTAAACCGACTTAAGTGCGCTAACTATCATCTTAATGTTTAGTCAACTTACCACGCACTTAAAATGGTATAATCTAGTCGTCTGTCGGGTTAAGGATCGAAAAACACTGGAAGTTTGATTTACAATGCAGAGTTTTTTTTGACAAACAAGCTTACCTAAAATATGAGAGTTCAAAAAATGCAACGGATTTAAATAGAAGTTTGATTTTAAAAAAATTACGATACTACGAAGACGTGAGGATGTCACATCGAGCCCACCAGTGTGAATCCTGGTTATCTCCAACCAGCAACAAACACCTGAAAACAGGATAACAACAAACTCTGAGCATACTAATACTCAGCAAGGCTTACCCGACTATGGGTATACTTAGCTCACTATCTAGACATGCAAAGCTTTTTGACTCTGGAGTTTATTTTGCTGAAAAGGCTACTAACAATGGATCCTTACTTTCAAATTTTAGCTTAGGTTTAGCATTCGAGTACCAACTAGGTTTTCTGAAATATCTAGAGCACACATGGTAGATCAAATTAATCCTCTAGTAAAAGACAATCAGATGTCTTCCTTCCATTCTCATTTCCATCATTTACTATGATGTGAGAGAGAGATCAAGGTTCTTTTAACCGAGAGAGACGGCGAATCGATCCGATTTAACCTTGCAAGGTGGACCTAACTCACACGACACATGAAAACCCCGTCAGGCCACACATGTCAACTGTTCTCATCCTCGCCCCGATGTCTGAATCACGCCTACCAAAACCTGAGTGAAGGGCCCCTCACGGTGAACTCCCAGAGAACCCGGAGGTGACATACACTCCACCACCCGCCATCATTCCACTCCCAGAGTAGCAGGTCGCGATTCAAAGTATCGTTGCAATTCAGATAATTAGCTTACTGGTTTCGACTACCTCCTACTCCCGGCATGTGGTTTGTACTGTTCAAGCCTCGATCAATGTGCCAACAACGGTATGGTCCTCAACCGACACAGGCGGAGATTTACTTTCCATTCATTTCATATCCATAATCAAACTCATCTCCGCCCGATCTTCATTTGTCTTTCCTCATTGATTCATTCTCAAGCCACGTTGCCATAAGTAACAACAACCTATAACTCCCGAGTGATAGGAATCACTCAATTTCTACCGAATCCAAGTTAAGCATTGCAGTACTAACGACCTGCACACTAGGAGAGTGACTGAGGAACCCTAGTGATCATGCATCTATGGTTTCATTCCACTACAACATACTATTTATTCTGTGACGGAATCATTTTGTCGCGAATCATTGAAAATCCGTCGCAATTCACCATCCTTGACGGTTTGAGATTTCGTTGTTGATTGAGCGTCATTGATTAAATCTACCGATGATTCTTCAAAACCATCACGGATTGAAGCGATCCGTGATGGTTTTTGAACGTCGCAGAGCAGCCCGAGGCCCAGTTAGCCCAGTCCAAAGCCCAGCTTTAGCAACGAAAGTAAACGTCGCGGATTCAAGCTGACATGGATAGTGATGTGGCTGCCAATGTGGATGATGACATGGCTCCCAATAGTGATGTGGCCGTCCACGTGGACGATGATGTGGCCGTCCACGTGGACGATGACTTGGCCGTCCACGTGGACAATGACAAGGCTGCCAACGTGGATGATGACATGGCTACCAACATGGATGATGATGTGGCTGCTTACATGGCACTAATGATGACGTGGATCATTTTTTTTCAATGGGCCAATTTTATTAGTGGACCACTTTTGGCCCAAAATTTCAGCCCATAAACATTTCAGCACACAATGAATTCTGCTCAGAGTCAATTCAGCCCATAAATATTTCAGCCCGCAATGATTCCAGCCCAACAGCATCCAAACCATTATCACAACAGAAGCAATTAGACCATTTCAAAAGAGCCCATTATCCAGAAGCAGTCACAAGTTTCACACATCAAAAGCATGCAAATCACTAGAGATGCAGCTCAACTTGCAACCCAGGAGCACAAGCTCAACACAAGAACAATAAGTCTAAAGGAGAAAGAACAATAAGTCAGCTCAACCATGAGCATCTTGAATCAAAACAGCAGCTCAAGCAAGAGCATCTTGCATCAGACCAGCAGCTCTAGGTTGGTGGTTGAAATTCTAGGTGTAGTCCACTAGTTCACGCCATCCTTTAGCTGCTTGCAAGACCAAAAACAAATAAAAATGTAAGGCAGTGAACTGGCAGTGCAAATAAGCCTCTAGCATTGTGCATAAAGCAAGAACAAAATATTGTAGCAGTGAACTAATGAACTAGCAGTGCACATACCATTATTTCAATCAAGTGGTCGTTGTTGATCAAGAATAAGCTGAAGTTTCGCTTCCAAGCTAGCTTGCTTGTTGTGCATCTCCTCCATGTCCCTTAACCTTGCTTGTTCTTTTTCCTCCGCTCTCCTTTCCAAATCATCCAGTTTTGCACGAAGCTCAACATTTGCATTCTTCTCCACTTCCAGTTGTGCTTGGACATTCTGTACATTAGACCTTGGTCTCCCAGTCTTGATCCCCACATTCTGAAGGAACATATTCTTCTTGGTGCTGTCACCTAGTACATCAGCTACAACTTCAGTCGCAGACTTAGGTTCTTCACCTTCTTCTGGTGGTGCAGCCAACTGCTGTTCCATTCGATTCTAGCAAGAAAGCAGCAAAAGAATGTTCATGACCAGGGCCTAACAAATTGAAAGAATGCCATATGAGAGCTGACTTACGATAGCCAATTGTACATTAGGAGTGTAGCCTTTTTTCTTCTTGCTGAAGTGGCACAACTTGAACAAATCAAAGGCGTCAAGTTTCATATTCTCAGACTCACCTGCCTAAGAACAATTTATAGATGGAGCAAGATTACTTGATTGGTCACAAAACTTGATAGGAAACATTTAAAGAAACAACAAGTTCACATAAACAGCCAGTTCATTTAAGACGCAAGTTCAGTTAAGAAATAACAAGTTCATTTAACATCTATATTAAGTACCATAACAATAAGTTGAGTTGAACAAAATTGAACAGCAAATTGACTTCAAAAAAATTGAACATTTATATTAACTAGCAGAACAGACCTTGTACACCTATCAATGAAACTAGAAACATTTTTATTAACTACCAGAACATAACAAAATGGATACGCAAGCATGTGACATTCACTATTGACATGGCTAACTTACCAAATTTTCTACAAAAACAGGGTAGCTACATGAGCCGGTTGTTGCAGGGAACTTGACCTTGGCCCAGTTTTCCTTGTTTTTTTGGCATGCCTCCTGCATTATATACACAATTCAAGTTATTACCCAAGTGCCAAAGTATCATGTACATCGCAAGAGTTGGTTCTCATACCATTTTCTTGGGAGTCTTCCATGATTCCACAAGTTTAAGCCAGTCTTCATCAGTTGTCAATTTCACAGGTGAAGTTTTGATAACTTGATGCAGTGGAAAAGGATCAAAATATTCTTCCTTCAACCGGTGTCGTTGTTGGCGAATTGCAATCTTCATCATTTCAATACAACCATTTTTCTATTGTAGGATCATCTGTGTTGATGTCGAACTTCGCCTATTCAGATGGAAAAACTTATTTATAAGAAATATAATTTATGAGATAGACATTACAGCAGCAAATGTGTTATAACCTTAGAGAAACAAGATGAGCAACTGCTATGATGGCTTGTCTACAACCTTAGAGAAGATGCATGTACTACTGCAATTTTTTTACTTCATGTGCTATATATTGCATTAACCAGCACTTGAATAAAAAAGAAAATGATATCCATTTCAACAACTTATACAAGTAAGCTTGAGGACATGTCTAGGCAAGGTTGCACTAGCCACACATAGTATGTGTAGTTCAATAATGGAAAAAATAGGCACAACTAGATTTGAAACTAGAGACACAAATGGGGTAAAGGCCCTGAGAATGTACTTACACATAGGCATCCCAAAAAGTACAGCAGGTCTTCTCTTGTAATCCTTCCAGCATATGAGCATTGGCACATGGCCCCTTACAGCAATGTTGCATTCAGTTGCATACTTTGCAGCAATCATCTGTGTCACAGGCCTGATATGCCCTTCAGGTATGATGATCGGCAGCTTGCCACGACGAGCTCTGTATATCCTCTGGAGGCCATGTCCCATATTAGGTCCTCGGTTCCATGGCTCCTCTAATCTTGGTTGTAAATGATCATTGAAATTGCATTTAGCATTCAGCAATAAAATTAGTTAGGTGATATGCAAATATTGAGCAAACAATCACCTTCATGGGTCATCTGGTTGTCGCCATCATCCATGGTGTTTTCTTCATGGTGATTAAAACCATCTAGAAATGGTAGGAAGTGAGAACGCATTCATCATGCAACCCCCAAAGTAGCAAAAAGTTACATTGATACATAAGACTCACCTTCATTGACCATATGGTTGTGACAATGACCATCAGACTGGGGATTGGCATCACATCCGTCATCTAAAAACAAGCAACATGTTAGATTGCATTCAACATGTAATCAAAGGTTATAGAATGACAGCAAGAAACATGGTACTAGAACTCGCCTTCAGCAGCAGCACCAGGTTGCGTGCAGTCTGCAAAGTTGTCAAAAGTTTCAAATGTAGTTGGTGTGGGTAGCACAACAATGTTGTCACTTGCTGGCATACTTGCATCAAGTTGTGCAGTGCCTTTCTTTGACCTTGTACATCTAGTAGGTTGTTGTACTGCATAAACCCTCTTACGAGTCTGAAACTTGACTCCTTGAGGACCATCTGAAGCATTGTTTGTTTTGCTGCAATCCTTCCCCTTAGAGCCCTGCTTGAAATAGAAGCATGGATTACTGAACAGAGTATGCAAAGAATTATATTGCATTAGTAAAGCACTGTACAATTGAAGCCCTGAGAATATGGGAGAACTATCACTTCTGCAGTGCCATCTGATATGTCTCCAGTAATATCATCTTGTAAAGGATCATACTCAGATCCTGAGTCTTGATCTCTTGTTCTTTTCTTGAGAAGTGGCAGACCTGTTTGGATAAATCGAAAAAGAAGAAATCCCAAGCTGCTGCAGCCTTGCACAGTTCTGCATACACTGTCTAAGGCGCACCTCTTCATATGGAAGGAGTGTAGTTGGAGTTTCTAAGTGACAAGAGAAAACAGGAACAAATTAGTTGACCAGTTAGCAAGGTATAACATTTTAGTAAAGCAACAACAAGCCTACAGGAAATGGACGTATATGATGCAAATGGGAAGAGCATCCCTGTATAGTGCCTAAAGACATGGTTAATTTGTAAAGTGCTAGAACTTCAACTGTTTGTCCATAATGACATAGGAATTCTACTCTGCAATATAACTGCAATTAAAGTACTCTGTAATCTAACTAGCACCTCACCCAAGATTCATGAACAACAATTAAACACAAACAACTACTCATTCACAAGAATCAAGAATCTGATTGTTACTACTAACATATCAAGTTTCTGATGCACTAACAACTACTGACATATCAAGAATCTGACTTGTTACGAACAACTACTGACATATCAAGCATAAGTACTCATTCATATTAACAGTCTCATGCACTAGCAGACTGAACATGAGCATCTAATTAAATGAGTCCAGAGCAAGGGCGGAGCTAGCAGTGGGTCTAGGGGGCTCCAGCCCCCCTAGACCCCCACAAACAATGGAGCCCCTTCTTGAGCCCCTCCTTCATTTCTGAGGAGAAAGAAGGAGGAAGAAGAGGAAGAAGGGAGAGGAAGAAGAAAATCAACCCCCCCCCACCGATCCAATCCTAGATCCGCCACTGGTCCAGAGTGAACATGAGCACAAACCTGCCATCAGAGGCCCTTGCAGTATCTTCTTTGGTCCACCCTTCGCCGACATGGTGGAGGTCCTTGGTGGCGGAGGGGCCCTTGCAGCGGCGCCTAGTGCGGTGGCACTGGGATTCTTGCAAGTTGATGATGTGGTGGCGGTGGAGAAGGTGTCGTCACAGTGGCGTGGTGGCGACGGGTGTGGGGAAGGCATCCTTGCTGTGGCGGTGGAGAAGGTGTCGTCGCAGTGGTGTGGTGGAGACGGGTGTGCAGAAGACGTCGTCGCTGTGGCGGTGGAGAAGGTGCCCTTGACGCGGGCCGCACCCTTGCTGTCCTTGAAGCGGGGCACCGCCGCCGGGGCTCCTCGCCGCATCTGGAGGAGATGGGGTGCGGCAGCGGCGGTTAGGGTTTGGTGGGAGTGCGGCAGCGGCGGCTGGGAAAAGAAGAGGTGGCGGGGGATAAAGAAGAGGTGGCGGGGACAAAGACGAGCGTGCCCTTGAACGGATGACTGGTGGAAGTGAAAATGCGTGGGTATTATAGTCAATTCAGGTGGGGATTTTTGGTCTGGCGCGATTTGATTTGGTCGATGGCGCCCGCGCACGGTTTGCTCATTTTGGGAGTCTGATAGACGGACTCGTGGGCCCGACACCATTTTTTAAATTAAACTTGCATGCCTCTCAAATGCCTAAGCTACTCAAGTTCAAAAATTTAACCAAAAATGTTTCTGTGTAGATAAAAATATAGGTAACAATCTAAGACAAGGATCACCCTTGCCGGATCTATGGTTTGATCACAACTAAAAAAGAAAAATAGCTCAAATTGAATGTTCCTCTAATTTTAGAGCCCAGAAAAACAGGACCCAAAAATTCATCATTTGACATGCAGTATTTTAATAAAATAACATCAGTCACAACCGTTTTCACATATAATGAACTTACATCACATAATCCAAATTTATATCTCAATTTTAGGATGTAACAATTCTAATGACATCTTAATATGGTCTAAACAGCCTACAAATTGACATGGAAACATAATTTGGGTCCCTAAACTTGTCATAAAAAATTGAGATGTTGGCGATAAAGGAAGAACATACATTGTTCATAAATGGCTACATCTCGCACATAGTGTCATACAATGTTAGTTGAACATTAAAGATTTCCATACTTTAGAACATGTTTGAGCACATATGCCTTTCAAAAATGATCATAACCTTGTGTTCACATTAATATTACGAAATACGAAGTTTCATGGCTAATGGTTATGGAAAACTTTTATATTTTCTTTGTTGTACTTATAAGGAACAAGATAATACATATAAACAACATGTGCGAAATATGAATCTATACTAAAAAAGGTCATTAATGGAAAGATAGCATTTTTATAAAAATTCCAAAAAAAATTACCAAATTTGGATTAAGTATGACAGAGAAAAACCACATACAAAATTTGATTGCAGATTAAAAAATGAAATACGAACTATTCCTGTGTTCTTCTTCTGACACAACAGGTGGGGAGGTAGCTTTACTAATATATTAAATGCATCGAAGATGACCAAATCCGGAAGTGGTGTAGTGGTATTGTCTTGGCGCGTTGTAGCTGCAGGTCTCGGGTTCGATACCTGGATGCTGCAATTTTTTTACTAAACAGAAAAAAAATCAAAAAATCAGGCGACCGCCCAAATTCGAACTGTGGACTCCGTGTTCCAAACCAACAACCGTACCATTGCACTATGAGAGTGAATTCGGCAAGGTCCCATAGACAATTTTATTTATCACATTATCCTTCTGTGAGATAATTAAGATGCCTCATCACCTCTCTATCTCTCCGCCCCCCTCACCTCCTCTTCCTCTATCTCTATCTCTTCGCCTCACCTCTATCTCTCCGCCCCCTCCTCTTCCTCTCTGGCACCCTCCTCTCACTCTATGGCGACAAGTCCACCCGCCGCGCCTCGTCTCCCTCCACGATCCGGCGACGCACGGTGGATGCCATCTCGGAAGCGCCGGGCTATGGTGGAACTGCAACTCCGAGAGGAGAAGACCAGCCGTTGGTTGCCGGGAAGAAGCCGGGCGGCGGGGACGAAGCTGCACGCGGGGAAGAAGCCGGCCGCGGGGAGAAGCCGGCCAAGGGAAAGAAGCCAGGCGCAGGGAAGACCGGCGCCTCTTCTTCCACGCCCAAGAAGCGGGCAGCTCCACCACTGCTGCAATGCGGTAATGGTAGCCGGGAGGCCCGCCGCGATTCCCTCTCCTCCTCAACAAGCTCGGTGTCTCTGCACAAGATGGGGAAGGAGAAGGCTACAAAGAAGAAGGTGACCTCGCCGTCCATGGCTACAGAGAAGGTTATCCTCCTCAACAATATGTCTGAATTTTTCAGAATTTTTATACCTAGTCTGCATTGCTAGTTGCTAAATGCTTATGCCAAGAAGTGTAATTTGGAAGAGAGTTTTTTGTGTCCAGCCTGCTTGTGTCCAGTGTAATCATGAGATTAAGTATTGGATCTGGAACCCTTATCATGTTGTTTGTAATTACTAGTTCTATGCAAAGCTTGTATATAATGTGGTTTGCTATGCAAAACAGAGGTCAGAACTCTGAATACCATCAAGAGGTCCTTGTAGAGCTGAATGATATCAGACTAAAAGAGTTATAATAGATGACTGTGTTTGCTAATTTTTATACCAAGTTTGCATTCAGAAATAGACGACTACTTGTACTATTTTGATCAGTTGTTTTTTACATCTTGCAGGCTCACATGATCTTCTGGGACCTGCACAATGAGGCAGCTGCATCACAGGTGAAGATAGGTGTTTTTCAGGAAGTGCTTGCAAAGGAAAAGGCCAGGAAGAAGGTGGACGCAGGGGCAGAGGTGAAGATTAGTATCCTTGAGAAAGAGCTTGCAAAGGAAAAGGCTAAGAAGAATGAGCTTCAGTGTGCACTGATAAATGCGTCGAAGAAGGCAAGAAACATCTAGTGGATGCACGCAAGATGATAGTCGAAGCTTGATTTTGGTGGATTGTAGTGGATGGGACACAATGCTTTTGTCCATATCTGTTCTTGTGTTCCCTCTAAGTGTCAATAACACCCTCTAGTGCTAGTGTGATCTTAGAAATGAACTTCTAGTCCTTGTGGCTGTGTATATTTGTGTTATGTGTGATCTTTGAAATGAAAACTTTATGATCTCTTGAACCTGACTGGTATATTTGTGTTCTGTGTGATAACTGCCATGTTTATATATGACAAGAAATTATCGTATGTCCATTCTGCACAAAGCAAGACAATGGGACACAACATGTACATTCTTTTCAAGGATGACATTCTACTTGTTAAAGAAAAACAAGTCTTCTTGTTAAACAAATGCCCAGATCAGGAACAGTATAATGTCTGCTTGTTAAACAAATACAACATGATACAAATGCCCAGTTGGAGTACTGCTTGTTATTCATCATCACTGTCGACGTCAATTTCAGCACCACCTTCATTATCGCTGCAGTACTCCAGTAGTGTGTCATCCTCATCGTCTTCGTCATCACTGACTTGTGCTTGTTGCTCTCTTTCTTTCACGAGGCGAGCAATATCAGCAGCTCCAAACATAATGCCTTGTTCATCATCTCTATTCAGAGGTTGGTCATATGTAGTGTGAAACTTCTTGTCTTGTACTATCCTCCTCACGTGACTCATCCTCTTGATATGCAGGAGCATTGTAGTGTACATTCTCAATTTCCCTCACATTGTAAAGATGCCTATAGTCAAAAGTCTGGACAACTTGCCAATTTTCTCCCCACTTGGTGTCTGGCAAATAGAAAACTTTTCTAGCCTGAGTGGCCAAGATAAAACGATCATTCTTGTACCATAGGCTTCCAATATTGATGCTTTTGAAAAAGCCATCATCTCTGAGTCCATTCTTCTTCCCATCCAATTTAAACCAGTCACATTTAAACAAACTGCTAACCTAACATCCTCTAGATATTCTATCTGGATGATCTCTTTCAAGGTTCCAAAAAAAAAATCAATGGGCTGACCATTATGTGCCCCTTGTGCCATTACTCCACTGTTTGGGTCTTCTATTCTTGTCATGATCAATAGTGTTGAACCGCACACCATTTACAATGCATGAGGAGTACTTCTTGACTCTGAAATCAGGACCACATGCCAAGGCAAAGAGATCATCATCCACCTCTTCTTGATCAATATTCCTCAACCTCATGACCTGTCAATGTGCAACACACATATATTACAATCTATAGTAAAAATATGGCTAAAATAGTATGAATGTGAGCTTACATGGTTCCTGAACCAATTCTGGAATCCTAGCCGAAGCGATTTTTCAATGTTAGATACCCCTGCTCCCTCTAGTTCTTCTCTAAACATTCTAAAAAAACAAAACAATCTGGAGTCAAACAGATTTATATTAACAGTGATTCATCTATATATATACAAGGCATTGATTATTAGAACTTACTCACATATTTCTCAGCTTGACTACAGTTGTTCAGGCACATACCACAACCATTTGATCAAAGTCACTTTCATCATAAACATATTGAGGCGCTGAAGTAAAATGAACTCCATGACCAAAGACATCAACATTATAGGCCCCTTCATCAGAAAAACCTACATTTTTTGGTTCCCAATTAAATCTTGTTTCATCAACATCATCCATGTACTTAGAGCAAAATGACAAGCATTCATCAGCAATATATGCCTCGGCAATGGAACCTTCAGGTCGTGACCTGTTCCTCACGTAAGCGCTTCAAAGTATACAACCGCCTCTCAATTGGGTACATCCACCCATATGCACAGGTCCTCTCAGCAAAGCTTTATCAGTATAATGTATAGCAAGGTGCATCATCACATCAAAGAAGGCAGGAGGGAAAATTTTCTCAAGCTTCACCAAAATTACAGGGATCTCTTGCTTCAATTCAACCAACACATCCTTGTGAAGGGTTTTGCTGCGGAGTTCCCTAAAAAATCTCCCTAACTCTGCTAGTACTAGATAGATATCATTGTCCAAAATTCCTCTCATGGCAGCTGGTAAGATTCTTTGCAAAAGAATATGACAATCATGAGTTTTTTGCCCTTGTACCTTGGTCCCATCACCATTTAGACATCTTTGAGATGTTGGAAGCAAATCCATCCGGAAACTTTAGTTGTCGTAGAAATTCACAAAGTCCTTCTTTTGTTTCATTGGTCAAGGTATATCGAGCACGAGGCATCTCACATGAATCTCCATCCTCTCTAAATTGCAGCTCCTCTTTAATTCCCAGATCTTTCAGATCAAGACTAGCTTTAGCTGTGTCCTTTGTCTTCCCAATTATATTGAGAATTGTGGCAATCAGGCTCTCGCATATGTTTTTCTCAATGTGCATGACATCGAGATTGTGTCTTAGCTTCAATTTATGCCAATATGGCAACTTCCATAAACTAACCATCCGTCCAAATTTTCACATGACCACGTTCGAATTCAGAATGCTTCCTCTTCACACCTCCTTGCATCTTCCCGGCCTAACATGTTTTAACTTTCTCCAATTAAGCCAGCAACTCTTCTATAAAGAATTCACCTAGTGGATCATTGCTTTCATGAAGTCCAGCAAATTCATTGTTTCTCCGCAAGGGATGTCCCTCTGGAAGAAAACAAAAGTGTCCAAAGTACCCAATTTTGCCCCTCAGGCCGTTCGAAAGAGGGTGCTTGTCACAGTGAGTACATGCAAAATACCCTTTTGTCGTACGCCCTGAAAGAGTGCTCAAAGCAGGATAATCATGGATGCACCACAAAGCTGCAGCACGAAGCTTAAACATTTTGCGAGTAAGAGCATCATAAGCAGGCACACCCAGTCCAAAGCTCAAGCAAATCTTCCACAAGGGGCTCCAAAAATACATCAAAATCCTTCTCGGGGCATTTAGGACCTAGAATAAGCAAAGCCATCATGAAATTCAACTCCTCCGTGCATGCCCAAGGTGGGAGGCTGTATGGCACACAATACAGGCCACATGCTATATTTTGTGTTCTTTTCTGATATGGATTGAACCCATCAGTAGCAAGGCCTAGCCTAAGGTTTCTTGCATCGTCTGCAAATTCAGAAATTCTCTATAAAAAATCCTGCCATGCCTCACCATTCAGCTGGGGAACCATTTCATTCTCACTAGGCTGCCGCTTCAAATCTTGTGCCATTGTGCTTGTTCTGATGCTTCTTTGGTCGCAAACATCCCTCTTTAAGCCTAGGTGCCAATGGAAAATGCCGCAACACCTTCTATGGAATCTTCTTTCATTCTTCATCTTTCCATCTTGACATGCCACAAACTGGACATTTGTCAAGCTTGGCATAGCCCTTTCTGAACAACACGCAATTATTGTAGCACACATGTATTGATTCATATCCAAGATGCTTCATTATATGATTTGGGGAGTATATTCTGTTCTGGAAATGCTTCAGCCAATAGCTTCAATATTGCAGAAAAGGCAGAATTGCTTATCCTATATAGTGACTTCATATGAAGAAGCTTTACCACAAAGGCGAACTTGGAAAACTTGGTACATCCAGGATAAAGCTGACATTTTGCCTCTTTCATGACTATTTTCAAAATGAGTCTTTGTCATGAGGTTCTGCATCACCATCCTCATTTTTCTTCATCTTGTCTTGCTTCTTCTTCTGCTGCAGCATGGAGGTCCCCTAAAAGCCCTTCCAATGATCATCACTATCCTCTCTCACATTTTCCCCATGGCTGAAACCAGCATGATCTGCACTGTCATCCTCTCTCACATTTCCCCCATGGCTGGAACCGGCAAGATCAGCATTGTCATGACATCAGTTGGGTGCTCAACAACATTAACATTAAAGCTCTCTCCATGATGAATCCAGCAAGTATAACTGCTGCCCATGCCATTCATCAAAATGTGCTTCTTCACAAGGGATGACAAAGATACTTCTGATTCAGGCATCTAGCACACGGGCACAAAATTTCAACGCTCTCACTGAATTTTCCTTGAATGAAGCTCATAAACTGTCTGACACCATCAATGTGTTCAGGAAACAATCTGCCATGAACCCAACTCCGATCCATCTAAGAATGCATCGCAGAAAAATACACAAATCAACAACTTTACACTAATTCAAAGCTATAAATTCAACAAATCAAAAGAAATTTCATACATGTAGTGTCACTGGATGCCCTTGGAATGCCCGCTTTAGCCACAGTAGCCACCAACACAACACCAGCGAGCCACTGCAGCATCAGTAGCACGAGTGGCAGCAATGGCGCGTGCTGGAACTCTCTTTTCCTCACGCTGCTTTGACTCACACGCACACCGTGCAGCCAGTCGCTGGACGACGAGACGCTCGGCGGCAATGGTGGGCTAGCGAGTTATGCCATTGATGTCGTCCTCTAGCAGCCGTTGATGCAAGATGTGGTGGGCGGCGGCGACAGTGAGGCGGGGTACTGGTGGCGGGGAAGGCGGGCGGCGACAGCGTGGCGGGGACAGTGGGTGAGGCTGGCGGCGCTGTTGGACTGGATCTGAATCGGGGAAATTTCCAAGTGCTTCAACCATATGTTTAAGTATATCTAAGCCAACTTCTGAGTACAACATAACTGGACTTGTAGTGCAGTGGTAATGCAGCCGCCTCCCAAACTCCAGGTCTCGGGTTCGAGACCCGCTGTCCGCCCAATTTTTTGGCCACGCTGGATTAATTCTGGGCGCCGGGGCGGGTGACGTGGCTGGGGAGCTGGGTTCAAACTCCTCATGTTGCCATTTTATTTTTAATTTTTTCATGATAATTTTTTTTTATGTCGCGACGGATTTGTGTAAACGTTACAGTTTACTGGGCCCGATCGTGACAGAATTGAAAAAAACGTTACAGTTTTTGGGCTTAATATCCATGAGAGCAAGTTGCTAACATTTTTTGAAACCGTCGCTAAAATACTATCACAGAATAAA